>NC_086453.1:154739156-154938736 GCF_028390025.1 Pseudophryne corroboree | reverse complement strand
TGATAATGATGGTTATTCACATTAATTGTTTGCAGAGGTTTTGTAACTCTACCAGAGACTTATAAATAGCACATCAGTTCAATAAGATTGCAGTAATTCTCTTTAAACTGTACATAATCTCCAAAATGCATATTCTTAGAAAATTATTATGCTAATGGCAAATGGCACAAGTATCTCAATTAATCACCGGTTATCAGACAGTATTGATAACGATTTTGGCACTAGATAGAGATGTGTATAGTGGCCAAGATACAGGTATGACTGCCCTTCTGCTGTTCTCTCGTCTTGCCCAATGGTATAGGACGAGGAAATGAGAGAGGGCAAGTGCACCCAACTAGGCCAGAAGAAAGAAAGAGGAGGTATCAAGCAGAGTGACCTACGGTAGGTACTCCCTGATGCCCTTTTAACAGGCAGTGCAGAGAATATTAAACCTACACTTAGGTCTCAAGTGCGGTACACTCCTTAAAATTCTTTATTGTACTGTAGGTACTCTTACAGAACAAATGTATACCATTTCTCACAATAAAAGTGTCTAAATTTTATTGATATGCTGAATGAAAAAAAAAAAAAAACTGCGTTATTTGTTTGATTTGTACCGGAAAAGGTAAAGCACATGGAACTTGCACTTGGTCTCTCCAGCAGTGCACTCATTGATGTATACTTTGCTTAGTCACAGATGTATATAACACATAAGATACATCAATTTGCTCAATATTACTAAGTTTTAGTTAAACATTGAAGTTATACTAGGTTCACAACCTCAATTATGGGTTAGAAAATCGTGCTCCACCAAGGGTGTAAAGCTACCAATTTAAACGTTGAGCAGTTATTGGCAAGTGCTGAGATCCTGATGTAATAATTGAGACACAAACTTATTGGGATTAACTGATATTTATGAACAGCTGTTCCCCTTTGTGTAGATACTTCTGCAATTGATACAATGTGATCTTGTGCAGTTATATTAATCAGCAACCAATTGACACTTTAGTTGATGGTATCAATCCTGCTACAATTAGTGCATAATACCATATGAGGAGAAAAGACATTTCCAGCAATAGAGAAGAAAAACGTGTGCAAATTTATTGGGATTAACTGATATTCATAAACAGCTGTTCCCCCTTAAGCAGATACGTCTATTGGCAACAAGGTAGCAGTTAAGAGATAGTGTTACTGCTGCTGTGATTTGCAAATGATACAATGTGATCTTGATGCAGTTATATTAATCAGCAACCCATTGACACTTTAGTTGATAGTATCAATCCTGCTACAATTAGTGCATAATACTATATGAGGAGATAAAGACATTTACAGCAATAAAGAGGAAAACAGTGTGCATAATATGTCTCAGGTGTCATGTAAAATTTAGCAGCATGCAGGAGAATCTATGTGGTTGATCATACGGTTACCACTCCTGAAGCTAGCCTCGGAGAGGAGGGGAAATGCCGCCCCAGGATCCCGTGCAAGAATGTCCTCACGATCGGGTGCTCACTCCCACTCGTTGGCCGCACAGAGACTCGCCTGCCAAGGCTGCTCTAATCAGCGGCGGATGGCCGCTTCCTCCGCTTACGCTACCACAGTGCTGACTGTGACTGACGGACCCGTGAGTCACATGTGCGCACCACGTGACTCACCCAGTATTCCTTTCCTGACGTACGTTTCGCAATGCTTGATCACAGGTGATTAAGTCCGCCTGTTAGCTGTGTTTATAAAGGGAAAAATACTCTCCATTCACAGCTTAAAGTGATTAGTTCAATCCGTTCAAATACCGGTAATTACTTTCACTGTGTAAAGAATTAATTGGTGAGTTTTAAATCCCAGAAACAGTTCTATATCTGAAAGGAAGGGCTATACGAGAGTAGATGAATAAATAAACATAAATACATACAAGTAAAGGATAAAAAAATAAGAAAAAAAGGGTGATAATGAAGTTATAAATTATATTAATTTTTATATACATCTATATATCATAGTCAAAAAATTGAAAAATAAAAAATTAAAAAAATAGAACCCGTATTAAAGTATTATTTTCATATGGTAATGAGTGTGTTGTATTTATATACCAGGAACCTCTATATATCTGAAGAGAGGGTCTACCAGATAATGAATAGATATACATAAAGTTTTATTGTGAAAAGTGATGATAGTAATGATAAATTAGATTAATATATTAAATGTAATTAATAATAATGAAATAATTAATGGATCTATAGTAGAGAGAATATTTCCACCAAGCATATTTGATGAGCTGTGGTATGAGATCATTCATAAAATAGTATAGAGGAAGGGAAACAGACAATCCTACCTCAATTAGTTTTGAGGGGAACCAATAATACCAGTGTCCCCACAAAGCACTTTGATGAACTGTGGTATAAATTAATTCATAATATAGTATAGAGGGAGAGAAACAGAAACTATTCTGCCTCAATTATATTATTAATATGCACTAGTTTAATTATTTGGACTCCTTTATAAAAAGGAAAAGGAAAAGAAAAGGAGTTATATAAATAGTTTTCTACCTGCACTTTGTGCAAAATAGTGTGTAAAACTATTATAATTGTGTGAGGTTGTGCAAAAAAAACCCGTTCCTTAGTGATGCTGTAAAAGAAGTGAGAGCATAAAATTAAGGATTGATGTGACTGTGTGTTAAGGCAAAGAAAATTTTTTTGGGTAAGTAATATGGGTGATTAGAGTGAATATATATTATCACAATAAGTGTATAATATTGTGAAAGTGACCCAGGTGTAATCATGACATAACAGGGATATCAGTACCTGATAGTTTGTGCAGAATATGCAATAAGTTAAAATTCAATGAAGATGTGGCACAAATGGGGAAGAAGGGAAGGGAATAAAATCCCTAACCATTTTAATTGTGATGATGCGTGCTAAAATTGGTGAAGCCAGGAGTCACGTGACTAGTGACTAGTATTGAAATTAATTGGTGTATATATGTGTGAGAGTCCTGAAGAGAATATATATTGTTGATTAAACCTAACCTATTTATGACAGTGATTGTAGTCAATAATATTATAGTTATAAGGGTGTACCTAAATCACTTTGGAAGAAAAGCTCCAAAATTAATGTTCTCATTGAGGCCCTCTGGATTGAGAGCCACAAGTTTAAAAGTCCATTCACATTCCCTCTGTAATAGGCTATTGGTAAGATCGCCTCCTCTGTTCCCTAACTTAACTTGTTCAAGGCCATATATTTTGAAATTCAACCAAGATCCATCATGTTCAAAATGAAAATGTCGTGCAACTGAAGTCAGTTTTTTAAATTTTGTCAGATCCTTTGCAGCATTCCTTATTGAGCCAATGTGCTCCAAAATACGTTGTTTGAAAGGTCTGCTTGTCATCCCCACATAACGCTTATTGCACTCACATGATATACAGTAGACTACAGCTTCTGTATTGCAATTGATGAAATGTTGGGATCTTATGTCCTTTCCAAAACGATCCCTGATTGTATCTGTTTGTTTTATCCATTTGCAGGCTTTACAGTGTCCACATGGGAAGGTTCCCACAGTTTTTGATTTTGTAGTTGGGACCCGTTTAAAGTGACTTGAGACCAACTTATCCCTCAAATTCCGGGATCTTTTCCAACTCATAGAGACATGAGGGCCTAATCTTTCGGCTAGAACAGGGTCTAATTGGAGAATACCCCAATGTTTTTGAATTGCCTCTTTAGCTTGATGCCATTGGCGACAAAACCTCCCAACAAAGCGTAAGGTGCCTTTCTCTTCCGGTTTAGATTCCTTTTGTTGTAAAAATTAATTTTTCTCGGTTTAAATGCCGAACACTATTGCAGGCTTTTTTAACAGAAGTCTTACTATACCCTCTTTCATGAAGCCTTCTTGTTAGATCCTTACTTTGTTCAGAAAAAAGTACATCATCTGAACAGTTCCTCCTCAGTCGGAGGAACTCCCCTTTCGGAATGTTCTTAATAGTAGATGGTAGATGCGAGCTGGCATGATGTAAAAGTGAATTTGTTGAAGTTTCTTTCCTATATAGCTTGGTAGAGATCATGCCTTCCTGGTTTTTGTATATCAATAAATCCAAAAAGGGGAGTTCCTGTTGACTGATGTCATGAGTTAAATGTATGTTGAGTTGATTATTGTTAAGGTGTTCAATGAACAACAGAAGTAATTGGATGTCACCTTCCCAGATCATCAGAATATCATCAATGTATCTGATCCACATTATGATATTAGAAGTGAAATTGTCATTCTGATCCGTAAACACGTGTTGCTTCTCCCACCATCCTAGAAAGATATTAGCGTATGTGGGAGCACATGCTGCTCCCATGGCGGTTCCACGTGTTTGTAAGTAGAACCTGTCATTGAACAGGAAAAAATTATGGTATAATATGAACTGGAGAAGGTCAGCTATGAAAGCATGAAAATCCTCATAGCCCTCTGTTTTCATGAAATAATTCACTGCCTCTAGACCTATTTTGTGGTCAATGGATGTGTACAATGCCTCCACATCTAGGGAGACTAGGAACTGATTTTCCTCTAACCGTATGCCATGTAGTTTGCGTAGAACGTCCGACGTGTCCCGGACATAGGATGGAAGGGACTGTACGTGATGCCTGAGATGTGTGTCTACAAAAATGCTCGCTTTTTCTGTTAGGGCACCAATGCCCGAAACAATAGGCCTCCCAGGTGGTGTAGTTAAGTTTTTATGTCTGATAACCGGTGATTAATTGAGATACTTGTGCCATTTGCCATTAGCATAATAATTTTCTAAGAATATGCATTTTGGAGATTATGTACAGTTTAAAGAGAATTACTGCAATCTTATTGAACTGATGTGCTATTTATAAGTCTCTGGTAGAGTTACAAACCTCTGCAAACAATTAATGTGAATAACCATCATTATCATAATAATAATTTTTTCATACAGGTGGTAATATCACTAGGTGGGTGGATAACTCACTTATGCCCACCACTAACAGCTCCACAGATATTTCGTGCTGACTTTCAGGACTTGTACTGTTGTACAGGTGACCCAATCGAAGTTACGTATTAGTGACCCATGATTCAAACCAATTGCCCTGTGGAACTTGTGTATGGGCTATATGACTGATTAGATGATGGTCACACCTTTCAATTTTTACCACTTCGATCCCCAACGCATAGTGTTAAGGGAATCACCATATAAGACGGACCTTAAATACATTTAATGATTGAGGCTGAGGCCATTTTCAGAATAATATACACATTTTTCAAAAAAACATTTTCGCTCATGATCACACATTTATTTAATGAATGAGTATTTTTTAAGGCATATCAATAAATTGTTATATTTTATGATTGTTTCTTTTATAAAATTATCTTTTGTGTTATCTCAGATAAGAGTGCTCCCTACCAGGGTCATCTTTTGTCTTTTCTAAAAGTCTTTCTTTGTTCCGATACATCTGCATTTAAGTAAGTTGTAAGTAAACTACTGCACCTGAGCCTGCTCCTGCAGGGGAATATTGCCAGGGGGTATGGAATGTAGTTATGTTGTCACAATACCTCCCCCTACATCCCACCCCCTCACAATGCAGACGATCGGCATGCCGACCAACAGGGACTGTTCCCGCTCGTGGGTGTCCACGACACCCATAAAGTGGTCGCCACTGAGCTTGCAAGGAGCTTGTTGCTCTCGCCCCCTTCCCACGCGCTGGCATTCTGTTGCCGGGATAACGGTGTCGGTATGCTGACCGGCGGTCACGCATACCACACACAAGGGGAATATACTGTAAGTAATAATAAGTAATAATAATACATTATTAATAATATATATTTCGAGGGATATAGAAACTTACATATTTTATTACCATATAACATATTTTGGCACTCAGTGCAAACTAAACAATATAGAGAATTTGATTTGAGTGTACAGTGAAGGCTGGCAGATGATTATTAAACCATCAAACAAACATTCATAGCATGGCAATAGCAAATTTTTATCATGGCTCCTGACAAACACTAATGGAAGTAAATGTGTATATATATATATATATATATATATATATATATATATATATACACTGCTCAAAAAAATAAAGGGAACACTTAAAGAATACAATGTAACTCCAAGTCAATCACACTTCTGTGAAATCAATCTGTCCACTTAGGAAGCAACACTGATTGACAATCAATTTCACATGCTGTTGTGCAAATGGAATAGACAACAGGTGGAAATTATAGGCAATTAGCAAGACACCCCCCAATAAAGGAGTTGTTCTGCAGGTGGTGACCACAGACCACTTCTCAGCTCCTATGCTTTGTTGCTGATGTTTTGGTCACTTTTGAAAGCTGGCGGTGCTTTCACTCTAGTGGTAGCATGAGATGGAGTCTACAACCCACACAAGTGGCTCAGGTAGTGCAGCTCATCCAGGATGGCACATCAAAGCGAGCTGTGGCAAGAAGGTTTGCTGTGTCTGTCAGCGTAGTGTCCAGAGCATGGAGGCACTACCAGGAGACAGGCCAGTACCTCAGGAGACGTGGAGGAGGCCGTAGGAGGGCAACAACCCAGCAGCAGGACCGCTACCTCTGCCTTTGTGCAGGGAGGAACAGAAGGAGCACTGCCAGATCCCTGCAAAATGAGCTCCAGCAAGCCACAAATGTGCATGTGTCTACTCAAACGATCAGAAACAGACTCCATGAGGGTGGTATGAGGGCCCGACGTCCACAGGTGGGGGTTGTGCTTACAGCCCAACACCGTGCAGGACGTTTGGCATTTGCCAGAGAACACCAAGATTGGCAAATTCGCCACTGGCGCCCTGTGCTCTTCACTGATGAAAGCAGGTTCTCACTGGGCACATGTGACAGACGTGACAGAGTCTGGAGACGCCAAGGAGAACGTTCTGCTGCCTGCAACATCCTCCAGCGTGACTGGTTTGGCAGTGGGTCAGTAATGGTGTGGTGTGGCATTTCTTTGGGGGGCCGCAAAGCCGTCTATGTGCTCACCAGAGGTAGCCTGATTGCCATTAGGTACCGAGATGAGATCCTCAGACCCCTTGTGAGACCATATGCTGGTGTGGTTGGCCCTGGGTTCCTCCTAATGCAAGACAATGCTAGACCTCATGTGGCTGGAGTTTGTCAGCATTTACTGCAAGACAAAGGCATTGATGCTATGGACTGGCCCGCGCATTCCCCAGACCTGAATCCAATTGAGCACATCTGGGACATCATGTCTCGCTCCATCCACCAATGCCACGTTGCACCACAGACTGTCCAGGAGTTGGCGGATGCTTAAGTCCAGGTCTGGGAGGGGATCCCTCAGGAGACCACCCGCCACCTCATCAGGAGCATGCCCAGGCGTTGTAGGGAGGTCATACAGGCACCTGGAGGCCACACACACTACTGAGCCTCATTTTGACTTGTTTTAAGTTGGATCACCACTTTAATTTTGAGTGTGACTCCAAATCCAGACCTCCATGGGTTAATAAATTTGATTTCCATTGATAATTTTTGTGTCATTTTGTTGTCAGCACATTCAACTATGTAAAGAACAAAGTATTTAATAAGAATATTTCATTCATTCAGATCTAGGATGTGTTGTTTAAGTGTTCCCTTTATTGTTTTGAGCAGTGTGTGTGTGTGTGTGTGTGTGTATATATATACAGGTTGAGTCTCCCTTATCGAAAAATGCTCGGGACCAGGGGTATTTTGGATATGGGATTTTTCCGTATTTTGGAATAATTGCATAGCATAATGAGATATCATGGTGATGGGACCTAAATCTAAGCACAGAATGCATTTATGTTACATATACACCTTATACACACAGCCTGAAGATAATTTTAGCCAATATTTTTTATAACTTTGTGCATTAAACAAAGTGTGTGTACATTCACACAATTCATTTATGTTTCATATACACCTTATACACACAGCCTGAAGGTCATTTAATACAATATTTTTAATAACTGTGTGTATTAAACAAAGTTTGTGTACATTGAGCCATCAGAAAACAAAGGTTTCACTATCTCACTCTCACTCAAAAAAGTCCGTATTTCGGAATATTCCGTATTTCGGAATATTTGGATATGGGATACTCAACCTGTATGTATATATATATATATATATATATATACACATACAAACAGTTCTTAGTGGCAGCACTCACACACAGTGCATAACTGGTCCGGTGCCCTCCTTGACTCCGCACATAGCTGTGGGTCCAATACAGCAAAGACGATGTAGGCGGCACTCAGAATATACTGCACAGCACAAGCAAGTTAGATAATAATCATTATCTAATCTGCTTGTGCTGTGCAGTATATTCTGAGTGCCGCCTACATCGTCTTTGCTATATATATATATATATATATATATATATATATATAATATACAGATATATTGTATATACAGGTCGAGTATCCCATATCCAAAATGCTTGGGACCAGAAGTATTTTGAATATCGGATTATTTCGTATTTTGGAATAGTTGCATACCATGATGAGGTATCATGGCGATGGGACCCAAGTCTACGCACAGAATGCATTTATGTTTCATATACACCTTATACACACAGCCTGAAGGTTATTTAATATAATATTTTTAATAACTGTATGCATTAAACAAGGTTTGTGTACATACACACAATTCATGTGTTTCATATACACCTTATACACACAGCCTGAAGGTCATTTAATACAACATTTTTAATAACTTTGTGTATTAAACAAAGTTTGTGTACATTGAGTCATCAGAAAACAAAGGTTTCACTATCCTAGTCACACTCGAAAAATTCCGTACTTCGGAATATTCCGTATTTTGGAATATTTGGATATGGGATACTCAACCTCTACATACACAGATTTATACATGCACATTTACTTCCATTAGTGGTTGTCGAGAGCCATTATACAGATTTTTGCTATTGCCACACTATGGGCCTAATTCAGACCTGATCCGCATCAGCAACATTTTTGTCTAATAGGCAAAACCATGTGCAGTGCAGGGGGGGGGGGGGGGGGGGGGGAGCAGATATAAAATGTGCAGGAAGAGTTAGATTTGGGTGGGCTGTGTTCAAACTGAAATCTAAATTACACTGTAAACATCTCCTGCCTGCATCTCTCAGCCACACCGTCGTCATCCCCCCTATGTCTCTCAGCCACACCATCATCTCCTGCCTGCGTCTCTCAGCCACACCATCATCTCCTGCCTGCGTCTCTCAGTCACACCATCTGCATTTCTCACCATCCCCCTCACTCTGTGCCTCTCAGCCTCCCACTCTTAATTCTGTGCCTCTCAGCCTCCCACCATTCAGTCTGTGCCTCTCAGCCTTCCACCATTCAGTCTGTGCCTCTCAGCCTCCCACCATTCAGTCTGTGCCTCTCAGCCTCCCACCATTCAGTCTGTGCCTCTCAGCCTTTCCCTCTTTACTCTGTGTCTCTGAGCCTCTCATCCCTTACTCTGTGTCTCTCAGCCTGCCCCCATGGCCATTTTTAGGAGCGTGCGAGCTGTGCAAGCCCCCGACCCCCTACAGCGTCTGCTTACATGTAGACACCATGTGCTTGGCCCTGCCCACCTCCCGTTGCACTGGGTGCATTATTAAAAGAAACAGCCCTGCCTTCCCCTCCCTTCACTCAGTGCCTCCCAGCCTGTTCCCCTTCACTCTGTGCCTCCCAGCCTGCTCCCCATTCACTCTGTGCCTCCCAGCCTGCTCGCCCTTCACTCTGTGCTTCCCAGCCTGCTCACCCTTCACTCTGTGCCTCTCAGCCTGCTCACCCTTCACTCTGTGCTTCCCAGCCTGCTCACCCTTCACTCTGTGCCTCTCAGCCTGCTCGCCCTTCACTCTGTGCCACTCAGCCTGCTCGCCCTTCACTCTGTGCCACTCAGCCTGCTTACCCTTCACACTGTGACTCAGCCTGCTCACCCTTCACACTGTGCCACTCAGCCTGCTTACCCTTCACACTGTGACTCAGCCTGCTCACCCTTCACACTGTGACTCAGCCTGCTCACCCTTCACACTGTGCCACTCAGCCTGCTCACCCTTCACACTGTGCCACTCAGCCTGCTTACCCTTCACACTGTGACTCAGCCTGCTCACCCTTCACACTGTGCCACTCAGCCTGCTCACCCTTCACACTGTGAATCTCGGCCTGCTCCCCTTTACTCTGTGCCTCTTGGCCTGCTCCCCCTTCAGTCTCTACATCTTGCCCTGCTCCCGCCTCACTCTGTGCCTCTCACCTTTTCACTCTATGCCTCTCAGCCTGCTCCCCCTTCAATATGTGCCTCTCAGCCTGCTCCCCCTTCAATATGTGCCTCTCAGCGTGCTCCCCCTTCAAGTTGCCTCTCAGCCTCCCCCATTCACTCTTTCAACCTGTTTCCCCCCCTCCCTCATTCTGTATCTCTCACCTGTATGTGAGCTGGACATTGAGGCCAGGTGCCGCTTCTTCACTGCAGTATTCAGGCAGGGCAGGGCACCATGATGTAATGTGGGGCAGCGCAGGAGTGAGTGACAGGCTTGCCAGTGGTAATTCAAATGTGGCACACCTATCACTTTTGCTACATACTGCTCACCGATGTAGTCCGCTGCCACCTGGGTCTGCTTGTCTGTTAGTGCCCGGGACAAAAGTCCTGATAGTCGGCCGTGCGTGTGGGGTGTGCCGGACATTACAGGATGCCTGTGCACATGCCTATGCCAGGGGGTCCCATGTTCAGAACTTGAGTACACAGATGCAACTATTGAATGCACATTGGCCAAGCATGTACCTTCTGAGTAACCTGACAGTCGTGCAACATGGCTGCTGGCAGTAAGACACTAGAGACATTGCAACTGCGTACGAGATTGCAGTTGCAAGCTGTGACATGCCCCTGAAATTGTCACGACATGCCTCTGCTTCAGTCTCTACTCTCCTGTTCCCTCCCGTAAACACTACTTTACTGTCAATCACTTTGTGAATAAATCCTTATTGTGACAGCTGTCGCAAGACCGTTGTGGCAAAAGCACCGTCTGACTAATACACATGCACAGTATCAAAAAAATTGCTCCCCTGCGAACAAAATCGATATTGCAAGTATTTCACGATCAGGCATTAAGTTTATTGCTGTGTAAAAATATAGACTTAGAATCTTAAAAAACTGTTTGGAACGGGTATACATATGCACTAGTACAGTAGTAGTATGTATGAAATTCTCTGTGCACACTACACCAAGAAGACAGTGTTAATTCAATTAAATTAATAAACCTTGTGAACAGTAAAATATGGCAGGTGCATTCCAAAATAACCCTTCCTGAATCTGATTAATAGAGTATGTGGTGTTGAATATTATTAATTCCCCTGCTTAATAAATATGACACAAAATAGCATTACATTTTACTATATGCTTAGCCAAAATGCCTCAGATCCTCTGTATTAGGTCTATTAATTATTTGTTGAAAATACCTATCTACCATGGGTGGTCATTCCGAGTTGTCGCTCTGTAATTTTCTTCGCATCGCAGCGATTTTCCGCTAATTGCGCATGCGCAATGTTCGCACTGCGACTGCGCCAAGTATATTTGCTATGAAGATTGGTATTTTACTCACGGCATTACAAGGTTTTTTCTTCGTTCTGGAGATCGGAGTGTGATTGACAGGAAGTGGGTGTTTCTGGGCGGAAACTGGCCGTTTTATGGGAGTGTTTGAAAAAACGCTGGCGTTTCTGGGAAAACGCGGGAGTGGCTGGAGAAACGGAGGAGTGTCTGGGCGAACGCTGGGTGTGTTTGTGACGTCAAACCAGGAACGACAAGCACTGAACTGATCGCACTGGCAGAGTAAGTCTCGAGCTACTCAGAAACTGCACAGAGAAGTCTTTTCGCAATATTGCGAATCTTTCGTTCGCAATTTTGATAAGCTAAGATTCACTCCCAGTAGGCGGCGGCTTAGCGTGTGCAAAGCTGCTAAAAGCAGCTAACGAGCGAACAACTCGGAATGAGGGCCGTGGTTCTCCCGGCAAAAGCTTTCTCATGCACAATAGAAAGGCTGAATAAGTGGTTAGTTTTCTTACTGGTGCCAGCCAGTATTGATGGACAGCTGAGTATCACTCAGGACCTGGTTCTGATTTGTATGCTAGATGTGGATGGATTTGCTATTGTTGCTGTTTACATGGAAGCAGCAGTGATAACACTTATATGTTACTGCAGCAGGGGGATAATTCAGACCTGATCGCTGCTGTGCGTTTTCACACAGCAGGCGATCAGATCTGAACTGCGAATACGTATGCACTCAGTGGCGGATCCAGGGGGGGCACTCGGGCCCGTGCCCCCCCCTGTCATTTGTGGCCGTTCTCCCTCCGTCCGTCCCCGCCGCCGCCGCACAGGGAGATGATGGGCGCCCGCTGAGATTGTTTTACCAGCGGGCGCCCGTCTCCCTGCACAGCGGCAGCCGGAGGCAGGAGCTCAGTACTGAGCTCCGGCTTCCGGCGCTGTCACTGCGGCGTGCGCTATGGGAGAGACGTCAGTCATGATGTCTCTCTCATAGTGCTGAGGAGAGGACGCCAGGAGGAGGTCTGGAAGCGGGAACGGGGCTCGGTAAGTATGTCGTTTTTTATCTTTCTTAGTGCAGCGGGGGCATCTACTGGGGGCAAATTACGGGGGGACATTACTACTGGGAGGGCATCAACAAGGGGTATTACTGCTGGGGGGGCATTACTACTGGGGACATTATTACTGGGGGGCATCTACTGGGGGCATTACTACTGGGGGCATCTGTTGGGGCATTACTACTGGGGGCAGCTACTGGGGGACATTTTTACTGGGGGGCATCTACTGGGGGCAAACTACTGGGGGACATTATTACTGGGGGCATTATTACTGGGGCCAACTACAAGGGGGCAAACTACTGGGGGTAAGCTACAAGGGGGCAAACTACAAAGGGCTAACTACTGGGGGTATACTGCAGGAGGGCATTACCACTGGGGGCATAACTACTAGGGTGCTAAATGACTGGGGGTAATACTACAGGCAACATTACTACTGGGGGCAATACGGGCATTGCATAAGGGGCACCACTACTATGGGTCTATATAAGGGGCACTACCAGTACAATGGACATTGCATAATGAGCGCTACAACTGTGGGCATTGCATAAGAAGCACTACTGTGGTGGGCATTATGTGTATTACGGGGTGCTACTACTGTGGGCATTATTATGCTGCCCCCTGTACCAAGCACCTCACACACTGCCCCCTGTACCCAGCACCTCACACACTGCCCCCTGCACCTTGACCCTCACACGCTGCCCCCTGTCCCTCAAACGCTGCCCCCTGCACACTGCACCATGCACCGAAGCCGCACGCAAATGTACTTGCCCCTTCCATGGTGCCCCCCCTATCATTTTCTTCTGGATCCGCCCCTGTATGCAATGCAATGCGCCGGCACATCGCAAAACAGCACCGGGCATTTGTGCCTAGCGATGGGATGGTGCGAAAAAAATGATCGCACGGGCGATCGCTAGGTGATTGACAGGAAGTGGCCATTTGTGGGTGTCAACTGACCGTTTGTGTCCGGAAAAATGCAGGCGGGCTCAGGCGTTTGGCGGGAGGGTGTCTGACGTCAGCTCCGACCCGGATCACCTGGAATACATTGCAGCAGCTGAGTTAGTCCTGGTCTGTGCAGAGACTACACAAACTGATGTTTGTGCAGCTCTGCTAAAGAAGCAAATGCACACTTGTACAGGCTTTACCCCTTCCCCTGTAGGCGGTGACTATCTGATCGCAGGGCTGCAAAAACGCACTGTAGCAGGGCCGGCTCCAGGCACGTTCGACTAGAGCGGCCGCGCGGGGCGCCACCCTTGATGGGCGCCGCGTGCTGGCGCCGCCATATTTGTGCCTGGAGCCAGCCTGCAGTGCTTCCTGGCCTCTTGTGTATGCGGCTGTGCGGAGCATAGCATGCACACAAGAGTTTTAGAAGAGTGAGTCCGCCAGCGCCCTCAGCGGCGCTCCCCCTCCTGCCACCACCGCAGGTATCGTGGGGGAATTTATGGATCGGGCACTGTGTGGGGGCATTGTAGGGGCATATCTTGCACTGTGGGGGTATATCTTGCACTGTGGGGGTATTTATGTATCTGGAACTGTGGGGGCATATCTGCACTGTGGGGGCATTTATGTATCTGGCACTGGGGGCATATCTGCACTGTGGGGACATTTATGTATCTGGCACTGTAGGGGCATATCTGCACTGTGGGGGCATTTATGTATCTGGCACTGTGGGGGCATATCTGGCACTGTGGGGGCATTTATGTATCTGGCACTGTGGGGGCATTTATGTATCAGGCACTGTGGGGGCATATCTGCACTGTGGGGGCATTTATGTATCTGGCACTGTGGGGGCATATCTGCACTGTGGGGGCGTTTATGTATCTGGCACTGTGGGGGTGTTTATGTATCTGGCACTGTGGGGGCATATCTGCACTGTGGGGGCATTTATGTATCAGGCACTGTGGGGGCATTTATGTATCGAACTGTGGGGGCATTTATGTATCACACTGTGGGGGCATATCTGCACTGTGGGGGCATTTATGTATCAGGCACTGTGGGGGCATATCTGCACTGTGGGGGCATTTATGTATCTGGCATTGTGGGGGCATTTATGTATCTGGCACTGTGGGGGCGTTTATGTATCTGGCACTGTAGGGGCAATTATGTATCTGGAACTGTGGGGACATATCTGGCACTGTGGCCATTTATGTGTCTGGCACTGCTGGGGGGCATGTCATGTGTATCTGGCACTGCTGGGGTGCATGTCATGTGTATCTGGCACTGCTGGGGTGCATGTCATGTGTATCTGGCACTGCTGGGGGGCATATCATGTGTAGCTGGCACGGCTGGGGAGCATATCATGTAGTGTTCCTGCTAGGCGTCTGTGGCTAGGCAATGTGTCTCAGTGCTCTGCCTGGCGTAAAGTGTCTAACGTGCTCTGCCTGTCGCAGTGTGTATAGGAGGTTCTACCTGGTGCAATGTGTATTAGCTGCCCTACTGTGTGGTGTAATGTGAATTGCCACTATTATGTGGCCACACCCCTTCTCCACGAAGCAACGCCCCTAAATTTTCGGCGCACACGGTCCATGCTCTGGCATGTGGGCAGGGAAGCACCAAGCATTACAGTATGTACATCATTTTGCCCTCCTAACTTAAAAATGTGCCCTCCCTGTGATCAACACCCTGCCCTAAAAAGTGAACACTATCATGTGTAGCTGGCACTGCTGGGGGGCATGTCATGCAGATCCTACCTGTCACAATCCTAACTTATTTTTCACATATTCTACTAGTTTTCTTGTGACTTACCTCTGCCACCTGTTCTGCAGGCTACAATATCCACATTTGCCAGGGGGTTCTGCTCAGCATATAGGCTGCTGCATGTGTCTGTGTTTCTAATTACTGAGTCTCCTTCCTGACTGATTTCACTGGGGAACAAAAAAATATTTTTACATGGTGCCTGGAATTTCAGACTTGATTCTGGGTATTTGAATGCTGCTGATTCCGAAAATACCATCCATTACGTTCTAGGAGCTTTAGTTTTTGGGATATTGCTGACTTCAATACTTATTGTTCTTATGATTACTTTATATATACTTATGATATAATACAATATGTATAAATTTGTACGTATATATTTCATATCTTGATAAGCAGACCTGATGGACAAAAACTAATGTCATTTTCAGAATCTACGACCCCAAAATACCCCAATAAAGGGTCTAACATCTCCGTCACCAAATGTTGTGTTCCCCAGTGTTATACACCTGAGAGTTCTGTGTTTGTGAAGTCTGCAGAATCTTTATTACAGTAGAGGTTGCAGTCCAGCTAGCAGTGCTGGACCTGTACTGCAGAGGAATAGTGGCTCTTACCACGGGCAAGCAGGCTTTTTGCCCGGGGCGCCGATGCCCCGAGGGCGCCGCCGCCGTGGCAAGAGTCGCATACTAATCCCCCCCAGTCCCCGGTTGCAGCAGGCACCGTGGGTTGTGTGGGCACCCTCTGCAGCCGGCGTCACTGACTGACACTAGAGGTCAAAATTGACCCCTAGTGTCTGTGCGGCGCTGCTATTGGAGAGACGTCATGACGTCTCTCCCATAGTAGAGAGGAGCCGGCGGCCAGAGACGGAGGGCAGCGCAGCAGGAGCGGTAAGTATTGTGTGTGTGGGTTTTTTTTTATGTGTGTGTGTGCGGCGCTACTGGGGCACAACTACTGGGGAAACTGGCACAGCTACAGGGGGCACAACTACTGGGGGCACTGGCACAGCTACAGGGGGCACAACTACTGGGGGCACTGGCAAAGCTACAAGTGGCACAGCTAGGGGGCACAGCTACTGGGGGCACTGGCACAGCTACAGGGGTCATAACTACTAAGGGCACTGGCACAGCTACAGGGGTCACAACTGCTGGGGTCACAACTGCTGGGGGCACAACTACAGGGGACACAGCTACAAGGGGCACAGCTACAGGGGCCACAGCTACTGGGAGGGCAAAGCTACAAGGGGCACAACTACCGGGGGCACAGATACAAGGGGCACAGATACAGGGGGCACATCTACTTGGGGCACAACTACAGGAGTCACAACAATTGGGGGCACTGCTACTGGGGGCACAACTATTGGGGGCACAGCTACAGGGGGCAAAGCTGTTGGGGACACAACTACTGGGGGGCAAATCTACTGGGGGGTACAGCTATAGGG
Organism: Pseudophryne corroboree; assembly: GCF_028390025.1. Classification (NCBI taxonomy): domain Eukaryota; kingdom Metazoa; phylum Chordata; class Amphibia; order Anura; family Myobatrachidae; genus Pseudophryne; species Pseudophryne corroboree. The sequence goes on along the minus strand of NC_086453.1, from coordinate 154,922,083 downwards.
GAGCACAAGTACAAGAAGATAACTGTGGCCATGCCCCTTCCCTGTGAAGAATCCACGCCCATATTTTACCTTGGGGGGGGGGGGGGGGGGCGCACCGCAGGAAACTTTCACCCTGGGCGCCACAAGGTCTAGAACCGGTCCTGCTGCAGAGATCATGTGAATGTGTTGCTTTCAGTTCTTTAGTGCTTTTTGACATTCTCTCTGCACATTCACTGACATTGTCCTGCTGAAAGATGAACCGTCGCCCTAGTCTGAGGTCAAGAGCGCTCTGGAGCAAGTTTTCATCCAGGATGTCTCTGTACATTGCTGCATTCATCTTTCCCTCTATCCTGACTAGTCTCCCAGTTCCTGCCACTGAAAAACATCCCCACAGCATGATGCTGCCACCACCATACTTCACTGTAGGTATGGTATTGGCCTGGTGGTGAGCTGTGCCAGGTTTCCTCCAAACATGACGCCTGGCATTCACACCAAAGAGTTCAATCTTTGTCTCATCAGACCAGAGAATTTTGTTTCTCATGGTCTGTCAGTTCTTCAGGTGCATTTTGCCAAACTCCAGGCGGGCTGCCATGTGCTTTTTACTAAGGAGTGGCTTCCATCTGGCCACTCTACCATACAGGCCTGATTGGTGGATTGCTGCAGAGATGGTTGTCCTCCTGGAAGGTTCTCCTCTCTCCACAGAGGAATGCTGTAGCTCTGACAGAGTGACCATCAGGTCCTTGGTTACCTCCCTGACATGGGCCCTTTTCCCCTGATCGCTCGATTTAGACAGCCAGACAGCTCTAGGAAGAGCCCTGGTAGTTCCGAACTTCTTCCATTTACAGTTGATGGAAGCCACTGTGCTCATTGGAACCTTCAAAGCAGCAGATATTTTTCTGTACCCTGCCCCAGATTTGTGCCTCGAGACAATCCTGTCTCGGAGGTCTACAGACAATTCCTTTGACTTTATGCTTTGTTTGTGCTCGTAAATGCACTATCAAATGTGAGACCTCATATAGACAGGTGTGTGCCTTTCCAAATCATGTCCAATCAACTGAATTTACCACAGATGGACTCCAATAAAGCTGTAGGAACATCTCAAAGATGATCAGTGGAAACAGGATGCACCTAAGATCAATTTTGAGCTTCATGTTAAAGTTTGTGAATACTTATGTACATGTGATTTCTTAATTTTTTATTTTATTTTTTTTAATAAATTTGCAAAAATGTATTTAAAAAAAACACCTTTTTTCACGTTGTCATTATGGAGTATTGTGTGGGTGTGGTTCATCAAATCGACAGTGTCTAGGTCGACAATGTTTAGGTCGACCACTATAGGTCGACAGTCACTAGGTCGACATGGATGGAAGGTCGACAGGGCTTCTAAGTCGACATGTGCTAGGTCGACAGGTCTAAATGTCGACATGAGGATTTTTTTGTGTGTCGTTTTCTTCGTAGAGTGACCGGGATCGCTTCGCTCGCCATGCTTCGGGCATGGTGCCTTCGCTCCGCTACCGCTTTGCTCGGCACACTTTACCGTTCCAATCGTAGTCCACGTGGATCGTTAAGTATGAAAAAATTCAAAAAAAGAAAAAAAATTGAAAAACTCATGTCGACCTTTAGACCTGTCGACCTAGCACATGTCGACCTAGAAACCCTGTCGACCTTCCATCCATGTCGACCTAGTGACTGTCGACCTATAGTGGTCGACCTAAACATTGTCGACCTAGACACTGTCGATCTTCAGACCAGATCCCGTATTGTGTGTAGAATTTTGAGGGGAAAAAATTAATTTATTCCATTTTGGAATAAAGCTGTAACATAACAAAATGTGGAAAAAGTGAAGCGCTGTGAAATCTTTCCGGATGGCCCTGCAGCACAGGCGATTCCGATATGTCTTGCAGATATATCAGTACGTCTGGCTGGCTGTACATCCAACCCACTGATCACCCCGTATGTCTGCCCATGAACTGCCAACAATGATGTCACTGTAAGTTCCTGTGGCCATACATGTTGGGCAGCGCATTGGTAAGTGTGTATGCACAATAACATTTGTGTATAGCACTTACCAATTCATTGGATCAGACGGTACGTCAGGTGGCCAGGTGTGTACCTAGCTTAATTGTGTTCAGTAGTGGCTGAGCCAGAAGCAACCCAGGGCTCAGAAGGCATACAGTGTTTGTTTTAGCTCCGTGTTAAATGAATTCTTGTGATTTATGCAAAATGTTGCATTGCTGGACAAGGGTATTGATGGACTAGGGTATTTTCTTCCCAATGTTACTGCAGCCAAAATGTGCATTATTGCTTCCTGCTTTGCCTCAAAATGAGCTCTAAGAATATATCTTTCCCAAAGGAGAAGACAAACTTGTACATGCATCAGGGGCCAGGCAGGGTAAATGGACTATTGGGGGAAACGCAGACCAAATGAGGACTGGGGTAAGAGGAGAAAAGCGAAACAATCTGAAGCACATTTTAGAGAGCTTCCAAAAAGTCAACCAGTGTAGGCACACATACTCTAAGTGGATGATATAAGATGGCGTGGCTTGTGTGTTTATAAGGTGTTATCAATGGTGAGGAATCTTAGAGATGAGCGGGTTCGGTTTCTCTGAATCCGAACCCGCCAGAACTTCATGTTTTTTTTCACGGGTCCGAGCGACTCGGATCTTCCCGCCTTGCTCGGTTAACCCGAGCGCGCCCGAACGTCATCATGACGCTGTCGGATTCTCGCGAGGCTCGGATTCTATCGCGAGACTCGGATTCTATATAAGGAGCCGCGCGTCGCCGCCATTTTCACACGTGCATTGAGATTGATAGGGAGAGGACGTGGCTGGCGTCCTCTCCGTTTAGAATTAGAATAGATTAGAGAGACACTTGATTTACTAATTTTGGGGAGCATTAGGAGTACTCAGTAGTGTACAGTGCAGAGTTTTGCTGATAGTGACCAGTGACCACCACTTTTATTTATAATCCGTTCTCTGCCTGAAAAAAGCGATACACAGCACACAGTGACTCAGTCACATACCATATCTGTGTGCACTGCTCAGGCTCAGGCCAGTGTGCTGCATCATCTATTATCTATATATAATATTATATATATCTGTCTGACTGCTCAGCTCACACAGCTTATAATTGTGGGGGAGACTGGGGAGCACTACTGCAGTGCCAGTTATAGGTTATAGCAGGAGCCAGGAGTACATAATATAATCCGTTCTCTGCCTGAAAAAAGCGATACACAGCACACAGTGACTCAGTCACATACCATATCTGTGTGCACTGCTCAGGCTCAGGCCAGTGTGCTGCATCATCTATTATCTATATATAATATTATATATATCTGTCTGACTGCTCAGCTCACACAGCTTATAATTGTGGGGGAGACTGGGGAGCACTACTGCAGTGCCAGTTATAGGTTATAGCAGGAGCCAGGAGTACATAATATATTATATAGTGAGTGACCACCAGACACACAGTGCAGTTTATTTAATATATCCGTTCTCTGCCTGAAAAAAGCGATACACACAGTGACTCAGTCAGTCACATACCATATCTGTGTGCACTGCTCAGGCTCAGGCCAGTGTGCTGCATCATCTATATATATTATATATCTGTCTGACTGCTCAGCTCACACAGCTTATAATTGTGGGGGAGACTGGGGAGCACTACTGCAGTGCCAGTTATAGGTTATAGCAGGAGCCAGGAGTACATAATATTATATTAAAATTAAACAGTGCACACTTTTGCTGCAGGAGTGCCACTGCCAGTGTGACTAGTGACCAGTGACCTGACCACCAGTATATAATATTAGTAGTATACTATCTCTTTATCAACCAGTCTATATTAGCAGCAGACACAGTACAGTTCACGGCTGTGGCTACCTCTGTGTCGGCACTCGGCAGCCCGTCCATAATTGTATATACCACCTAACCGTGGTTTTTTTTTCTTTCTTTATACATACATACTAGTTACGAGTATACTATCTCTTTATCAACCTGTCTATATATTAGCAGTAGACACAGTACAGTGCGGTAGTTCACGGCTGTGGCTACCTCTGTGTCGGCACTCGGCAGCCCGTCCATAATTGTATATACCACCTAACCGTGGTTTTTTTTTCTTTCTTTATACATACATACTAGTTACGAGTATACTATCTCTTTATCAACCAGTCTATATATTAGCAGCAGACACAGTACAGTGCGGTAGTTCACGGCTGTGGCTACCTCTGTGTCGGCACTCGGCAGCCCGTCCATAATTGTATATACCACCTAACCGTGGTTTTTTTTTCTTTCTTTATACATACATACTAGTTACGAGTATACTATCTCTTTATCAACCAGTCTATATTAGCAGCAGACACAGTACAGTGCGGTAGTTCACGGCTGTGGCTACCTCTGTGTCGGCACTCGGCAGCCCGTCCATAATTGTATATACCACCTAACCGTGGTTTTTTTTTCTTTCTTTATACATACATACTAGTTACGAGTATACTATCTCTTTATCAACCAGTCTATATATTAGCAGCAGACACAGTACAGTGCGGTAGTTCACGGCTGTGGCTACCTCTGTGTCGGCACTCGGCAGCCCGTCCATAATTGTATATACCACCTAACCGTGGTTTTTTTTTCTTTCTTTATACATACATACTAGTTACGAGTATACTATCTCTTTATCAACCAGTCTATATATTAGCAGCAGACACAGTACAGTGCGGTAGTTCACGGCTGTGGCTACCTCTGTGTCGGCACTCGGCAGCCCGTCCATAATTGTATATACCACCTAACCGTGGTTTTTTTTTCTTTCTTTATACATACATACTAGTTACGAGTATACTATCTCTTTATCAACCAGTCTATATTAGCAGCAGACACAGTACAGTGCGGTAGTTCACGGCTGTGGCTACCTCTGTGTCGGCACTCGGCAGCCCGTCCATAATTGTATATACCACCTAACCGTGGTTTTTTTTTCTTTCTTTATACATACATACTAGTTACGAGTATACTATCTCTTTATCAACCAGTCTATATATTAGCAGCAGACACAGTACAGTGCGGTAGTTCACGGCTGTGGCTACCTCTGTGTCGGCACTCGGCAGCCCGTCCATAATTGTATACTAGTATCCAATCCATCCATCTCCATTGTTTACCTGAGGTGCCTTTTAGTTGTGCCTATTAAAATATGGAGAACAAAAATGTTGAGGTTCCAAAATTAGGGAAAGATCAAGATCCACTTCCACCTCGTGCTGAAGCTGCTGCCACTAGTCATGGCCGAGACGATGAAATGCCAGCAACGTCGTCTGCCAAGGCCGATGCCCAATGTCATAGTACAGAGCATGTCAAATCCAAAACACCAAATATCAGTAAAAAAAGGACTCCAAAACCTAAAATAAAATTGTCGGAGGAGAAGCGTAAACTTGCCAATATGCCATTTACCACACGGAGTGGCAAGGAACGGCTGAGGCCCTGGCCTATGTTCATGGCTAGTGGTTCAGCTTCACATGAGGATGGAAGCACTCAGCCTCTCGCTAGAAAAATGAAAAGACTCAAGCTGGCAAAAGCAGCACAGCAAAGAACTGTGCATTCTTCGAAATCCCAAATCCACAAGGAGAGTCCAATTGTGTCGGTTGCGATGCCTGACCTTCCCAACACTGGACGTGAAGAGCATGCGCCTTCCACCATTTGCACGCCCCCTGCAAGTGCTGGAAGGAGCACCCGCAGTCCAGTTCCTGATAGTCAGATTGAAGATGTCAGTGTTGAAGTACACCAGGATGAGGAGGATATGGGTGTTGCTGGCGCTGGGGAGGAAATTGACCAGGAGGATTCTGATGGTGAGGTGGTTTGTTTAAGTCAGGCACCCGGGGAGACACCTGTTGTCCGTGGGAGGAATATGGCCGTTGACATGCCAGGTGAAAATACCAAAAAAATCAGCTCTTCGGTGTGGAGGTATTTCACCAGAAATGCGGACAACAGGTGTCAAGCCGTGTGTTCCCTTTGTCAAGCTGTAATAAGTAGGGGTAAGGACGTTAACCACCTCGGAACATCCTCCCTTATACGTCACCTGCAGCGCATTCATAATAAGTCAGTGACAAGTTCAAAAACTTTGGGTGACAGCGGAAGCAGTCCACTGACCAGTAAATCCCTTCCTCTTGTAACCAAGCTCACGCAAACCACCCCACCAACTCCCTCAGTGTCAATTTCCTCCTTCCCCAGGAATGCCAATAGTCCTGCAGGCCATGTCACTGGCAATTCTGACGAGTCCTCTCCTGCCTGGGATTCCTCCGATGCATCCTTGCGTGTAACGCCTACTGCTGCTGGCGCTGCTGTTGTTGCCGCTGGGAGTCGATGGTCATCCCAGAGGGGAAGTCGTAAGCCCACTTGTACTACTTCCAGTAAGCAATTGACTGTTCAACAGTCCTTTGCGAGGAAGATGAAATATCACAGCAGTCATCCTACTGCAAAGCGGATAACTGAGGCCTTGGCATCCTGGGTGGTGAGAAACGTGGTTCCGGTATCCATCATTACTGCAGAGCCAACTAGAGACTTGTTGGAGGTACTGTGTCCCCGGTACCAAATACCATCTAGGTTCCATTTCTCTAGGCAGGCGATACCGAAAATGTACACAGACCTCAGAAAAAGAGTCACCAGTGTCCTAAAAAATGCAGCTGTACCCAATGTCCACTTAACCACGGATATGTGGACAAGTGGAGCAGGGCAGGGTCAGGACTATATGACTGTGACAGCCCACTGGGTAGATGTATGGACTCCCGCCGCAAGAACAGCAGCGGCGGCACCAGTAGCAGCATCTCGCAAACGCCAACTCTTTCCTAGGCAGGCTACGCTTTGTATCACCGCTTTCCAGAATACGCACACAGCTGAAAACCTCTTACGGCAACTGAGGAAGATCATCGCGGAATGGCTTACCCCAATTGGACTCTCCTGTGGATTTGTGGCATCGGACAACGCCAGCAATATTGTGTGTGCATTAAATCTGGGCCAATTCCAGCACGTCCCATGTTTTGCACATACCTTGAATTTGGTGGTGCAGAATTTTTTAAAAAACGACAGGGGCGTGCAAGAGATGCTGTCGGTGGCCAGAAGAATTGCGGGACACTTTTGGCGTACAGGCACCACGTACAGAAAACTGGAGCACCACCAAAAACTACTGAACCTGCCCTGCCATCATCTGAAGCAAGAAGTGGTAACGAGGTGGAATTCAACCCTCTATATGCTTCAGAGGTTGGAGGAGCAGCAAAAGGCCATTCAAGCCTATACAATTGAGCACGATATAGTAGGTGGAATGCACCTGTCTCAAGTGCAGTGGAGAATGATTTCAACGTTGTGCAAGGTTCTGATGCCCTTTGAACTTGCCACACGTGAAGTCAGTTCAGACACTGCCAGCCTGAGTCAGGTCATTCCCCTCATCAGGCTTTTGCAGAAGAAGCTGGAGGCATTGAAGGAGGAGCTAACACGGAGCGATTCCGCTAGGCATGTGGGACTTGTGGATGCAGCCCTTAATTCGCTTAACAAGGATTCACGGGTGGTCAATCTGTTGAAATCAGAGCACTACATTTTGGCCACCGTGCTCGATCCTAGATTTAAAGCCTACCTTGGATCTCTCTTTCCGGCAGACACAGGTCTGCTGGGGTTGAAAGACCTGCTGGTGACAAAATTGTCAAGTCAAGCGGAACGCGACCTGTCAACATCTCCTCCTTCACATTCTCCCGCAACTGGGGGTGCGAGGAAAAGGCTCAGAATTCCGAGCCCACCCGCTGGCGGTGATGCAGGGCAGTCTGGAGCGACTGCTGATGCTGACATCTGGTCCGGACTGAAGGACCTGACAACGATTACGGACATGTCGTCTACTGTCACTGCATATGATTCTTTCAACATTGATAGAATGGTGGAGGATTATATGAGTGACCGCATCCAAGTAGGCACGTCACACAGTCCGTACTTATACTGGCAGGAAAAAGAGGCAATTTGGAGGCCCTTGCACAAACTGGCTTTATTCTACCTAAGTTGCCCTCCCACAAGTGTGTACTCCGAAAGAGTGTTTAGTGCCGCCGCTCACCTTGTCAGCAATCGGCGTACGAGGTTACATCCAGAAAATGTGGAGAAGATGATGTTCATTAAAATGAATTATAATCAATTCCTCCGCGGAGACATTGACCAGCAGCAATTGCCTCCACAAAGTACACAGGGAGCTGAGATGGTGGATTCCAGTGGGGACGAATTGATAATCTGTGAGGAGGGGGATGTACACGGTGATATATCGGAGGGTGAAGATGAGGTGGACATCTTGCCTCTGTAGAGCCAGTTTGTGCAAGGAGAGATTAATTGCTTCTTTTTTGGGGGGGGTCCAAACCAACCCGTCATATCAGTCACAGTCGTGTGGCAGACCCTGTCACTGAAATGATGGGTTGGTTAAAGTGTGCATGTCCTGTTTTGTTTATACAACATAAGGGTGGGTGGGAGGGCCCAAGGACAATTCCATCTTGCACCTCTTTTTTCTTTTCTTTTTCTTTGCATCATGTGCTGATTGGGGAGGGTTTTTTGGAAGGGACATCCTGCGTGACACTGCAGTGCCACTCCTAGATGGGCCCGGTGTTTGTGTCGGCCACTAGGGTCGCTAATCTTACTCACACAGTCAGCTACCTCATTGCGCCTCTTTTTTTCTTTGCGTCATGTGCTGTTTGGGGAGGGTTTTTTGGAAGGGACATCCTGCGTGACACTGCAGTGCCACTCCTAGATGGGCCCGGTGTTTGTGTCGGCCACTAGGGTCGCTAATCTTACTCACACAGCTACCTCATTGCGCCTCTTTTTTTCTTTGCGTCATGTGCTGTTTGGGGAGGGTTTTTTGGAAGGGCCATCCTGCGTGACACTGCAGTGCCACTCCTAGATGGGCCCGGTGTTTGTGTCGGCCACTAGGGTCGCTAATCTTACTCACACAGCTACCTCATTGCGCCTCTTTTTTTCTTTGCGTCATGTGCTGTTTGGGGAGGGTTTTTTGGAAGGGACATCCTGCGTGACACTGCAGTGCCACTCCTAGATGGGCCCGGTGTTTGTGTCGGCCACTAGGGTCGCTTATCTTACTCACACAGCGACCTCGGTGCAAATTTTAGGACTAAAAATAATATTGTGAGGTGTGAGGTATTCAGAATAGACTGAAAATGAGTGTAAATTATGGTTTTTGAGGTTAATAATACTTTGGGATCAAAATGACCCCCAAATTCTATGATTTAAGCTGTTTTTTAGTGTTTTTGGAAAAAAACACCCGAATCCGACAAAAAAAATTCGGTGAGGTTTTGCCAAAACGCGTTCGAACCCAAAACACGGCCGCGGAACCGAACCCAAAACCAAAACACAAAACCCGAAAAATTTCAGGCGCTCATCTCTAGATATGTCCTAGGTTCCCCAACACAGATTTTGCGCTGAGGTGCAGTGATATGCCATTGCTATAAATAATCTAAGGTAGTTTGTACTTTGTACAGATAACTGTAGTAATAAACATACTTTCCGGCTTGTAGCAGCAGAATCCAGGAGCACAGTTGTCCTTTGCTGGATCGCATTTTGGCCCTCATTCCGAGTTGATCGCTCGTTTTTTTTCATCGCATCGCAGTGAAATTTCGCTTAGTGCGCATGCGCAATAGTCGCACTGCGACTGCGCCAAGTAACTTTGCTATGAAGATAGTTTTTTTTACTCACGGCTTTTTCTTCGCTCCGGCGATCGTAGTGTGATTGACAGGAAATGGGTGTTACTGGGCGGAAACACGGCGTTTTAGGGGCGTGTGGATGAAAACGCTACCGTTTCCGGAAAAAACGCAGGAGTGGCCGGAGAAACGGGGGAGTGTCTGAGCGAACGCTGGGTGTGTTTCTGACGTCAATCCAGGAACGACAAGCACTGAACTGATCGCACAGGCAGAGTAAGTGTGGAGCTACTCTAAAACTGCTAAGTAGTTTTTGATCGCAATAATGCGAATACATCGGTCGCAATTTTAGGATGCTAAGATACACTCCCAGTAGGCGTAGGCTTAGCGTGTGTAACTCTGCTAAATTCGCCTTGCGACCGATCAACTCGGAATGAGGGCCATTGTTCCACCACTACCAGCTGTTAGACTCTTGGTACATCTGCCCCAGGCACAGACCAACCCAGAGCAACACTCCTCATCTTGCTGGCAAAGCTGATACAAACGATAAAGCAGATATGACAGGTGGATTACACAGTATCAGCAGAATATTTACTGGTTGGGTGACATTTTAGCAAACCATACACCATGACATTGTACTATGATGTAAATTCAATATACATTCATGCAATATTCATAATGGAATTTTTCTGCAGCTTTTTTTCAAGAATGCAGACAGACAAAGGCAATGCTCAGCTCAGTATTGAAATACTGGATGGCTGCAGTAAGAGGGCCTTCTGTGCATGCAAATACCATGGAACTGGAAGCACCGACTAGGGCTATCAATTCCACTTTCATGGAGGATTAATAAACTGTTTAAAAAATAATTGGTAAAATTACAAGTTATCATACAAAATACAGCACATTTTTTATGTTATTACTTTTGACAGCTCTGCCACTTGATGTGGTATCTGACCGTGGATCCCAGTTTGTGGCCAAATTCTGGAGGGCATTTTGTTCTGATCTCCAGATTTCTGTGAGCTTGTCGTCAGGCTGCCATCCACAGTCTAATGGGCAGACTGAGAGGGTGAACCAGTCCTTGGAGCAGTTCCTCAGGTGTTATGTCTCCAAGTGTCATACTGACTGGGTTGCTCATCTGTCCATGGCGGAGTTTGCCTATAACAACGCGGCTCACTCTGCTACAGGGATCTCTCCCTTCCTTTGTGTGTATGGGCATCATCCTAAGGCCAATTCTTTTGACCCCCTGGATTCCACGTCTGGTGGTTCCTCTGTTGTTTCGGTCCTTAGGGGTATTTGGAGGAAAGTGAAGAAAGCCCTTGTGTCTGTGTCATTAGTGACCAAAAGGGTTTTTGATAAGCGGAGAAGACCCTGCAGCTTCAAATTAGGAGACTTCGTCTGGTTGTCCACCAAGAATTTGAAGTTGAGACAGCCATCTCATAAGTTTGGCCCCCGGTTCATCGGCCCTTATAAGATCACCAGGGTTATCAATCCGGTGGCATTTCAGTTAGATCTGCCCCGTTCATTGGGTATCAATAAAACATTTCATTGTTCCCTTTTAAAACTGGCGGTTAGTAATCCTTCTTCCAGTGGAAGACCTTCTCCTCTTCTGATACGGGGTCAGAGGGAGTTTGTGGTTGAAAGGGTTCTTGACTCCAAGATGGTTCGGGGTTGGCTGTCATTTTTGGTGCACTGGAAGGGGTATGGCCCGGAGGAGCGGTCGTGGGTGCGCAGTTGTGATCTTCATGCCCCCAGACTGATACGCTCTTTCTTCTCGCAGTTCCCCGATAAACCCGGTGGTAGGGGTTCTTTGACCCCTCGTCAGAGTGGGGGTACTGTTAGGATATCCTGCTCTGTGCTGCCACGTCGCCATGGCAACCGGGAGGCAAGTGTTAGCGAAGTAACCTGAGCGCAGCTGATACTCCGGTCCGGATTTTTACTGTGTAGTGGTTACAGGCTCTGTGCACGGCAGGGAATCCGGCGCTGGTTTTGTGCTCACAGTCGGTGAGGTCTGAGTGGGGCGTGGACAGCACCTGCTATATAAACCATCCTCTCAGGCTAGGCAAATGCTGCTAAATCTTTGTTTGTTAGTCAGTTCCAGAGAGTTAGCTAGTACTGTGTGACTTTGTATTTACTTGTTGCTTACTGCGAATAGGCCTTGGGATTCGGTACTTCATTCTGCCAATCCGGACCTAGCAGTAAGACTGGAGTCAGTTGTTTGACCTGCTGGGGTTCTTTTGCTATTCTGTGAACCCAGCAGGTTTGCGGCTGTACTCTCAGACCTGCGTGCTTAATCCTCCCTCACTGTGCAGGGCGTCCAGGTGTCAGTTTAGTGGCAGTAAGCTTAACCTGTGCCCTGCAAGTGGGGGTTAGGATTGTGGATACTCTCCTTGTGTCTATATTTCTATCTCTGACCAAGGAGTTTATTCCCACACCCGTTGGTAACCCTTTGGGGTTTTTTTCTGTTGCTCTTAGCAACATCATTTCAGGTGCTCCACATGTTTAAATCACTACACATCGCTTCATTGTCCGCTCTATTCTATCTGAGCATTCCTGACACTAGGGAGACACCCAATTCCTGAGCCTTTGGGCTTCTCCGTTCACTTTGTGTCTTTTAGTTATTCCATCACCTCCTGTGTATGTTATGTTATACTGTCTGTGAGTTCGTTTGCTTCGCTTCCCTCTCTGTTCATACACCGGTATACTCCTGTTAGCACTGGTGTGCGTAACACTAAAGCAGTGGTATTACTTAGACGCCAGGAGTGCTGCACCATTGGGACAATTGTGGATTTATTTGTGCGGCCACCCAGCGCAACACCCAGTGGGCAACCGCTGCAGCATTGTTCATGCAGGGGGAAAGCCAGACATTATGCCTTTGATATATACCATGGTTATGCTGCTTGACGAAGGCAAATAAAGTGCCGAAACGTTGCAAAGCTTATGCTGCCTGCATTGTGATTTATTCCGGATGATTAAGCCCGCTGAGTGCCGTATGTTGGAACTTCTATACACTATGGAATGAGCACCGCGGCAATATTACAGGAAGTGTGAGTGCCGGTTACACGAATTGTATATATATATATATTTTTGATCTCCCTGCCTCTATGTTAGGGGCCCCCTTGTTTGAAGTGCCCCGGGCCCCCCATAGCTTTAATCCGGCTCTGACTTAGGCACAATGACAAACACTATAGTATGCATTAACTAAGGTTTAAGCAGCATTTCCCAAGTCATGTTGCCTATAGCAACCAATACTATGACGTGCTCAAAAAGTATGCTTCCCATTTACTTACATTTAATTTCTTCTCCTTTCAACCAAACCTCAAAACATATGTAGTTGGGCTGACTTCAAATCCCGCCTGAAGCAGAAAAAGGCTGCGCACTGGAATGCTTCAAGGGCAACAGGGGGAGGGCCACTCCCTGAGACTGTGGAGTTTACAGACCTGGAGAAGCTAGCAATGGTCTGTATGTCCTATGAGGAGGTGGCAGGTGTGTCTGAAATGGACACGGACACACCTGCCATGAAAGGTCCACATGCCTTGGAAGGTAAGTTTAAAAACATATATTGTCTAGTGTTTACTGTATAAGTTTGTAAAAATATATGAATGTGTTATTTTTTTACTCTTTTTTTTTTTTCAGAACACAGCACAGGAGGGTCATCTCACTGAGTCACAGGAGGCGCGAGGGACATCTCACTGAGGCTGAGGAGTGGGGAGGCAGTAACAGCTTCTGTGTGGGGCAGGAAATACCACCAGTCCAGCCCCACACTGCCCCCCCCCCCCCCCAAAAGCACTCGCCTCGTGATTCTGGCTTAGATAGACAGTCATGGAGTTAGAAACACCGAATTCCATGACGAGATGATCCGGGAGGTACGTGAGATGTCCTACAGGCTCACTGACCTGACCACCTGTGTTCGCCAAGGCATGTGCGACATCAACTCCTCGGTCCAACAGCTCAACAACACAATAGGACAAGGCATACAGCCCATCACTGGCCTCCTTGGCCACAGTCTTAGGGAGGCTCCAACACCTGTCCCATCCCCTACCTCTGCCCAGGAACAAAATCCCACTGGGCAGGGCCCTCTAAGGTCAGTGCGCAGACCTACCACTGACCAACATCCCCTTCAGGTGTGGCAGAAAAAGAAGAAAAAATAAATTCTCTCCAGATGCAGCCACATTTCCCAGCACCCATGTTGTTTATGTTCTAAAATGGTTTATCAATGGCTTGTGGGCCCAGAATGAAAAACTCCCTCCTGTTGCATGTGGTTTGTCATCTTCTCTTTTTGTTACCAGCCTGTAATGCATTAGCCTGTGAACTTATCCCACCTTCCTCTTCAGATTATGGTCTGGCTAGCTAGGTTTGGGTATTGTGTCCAGATTCTTCCTCTATTTGCCCCATATCTTTTTCAGCCAGGGTAATGAGACCATTCTCTTGTTGTGTTTGATGACCAGCAGATGGGGTTGTTTCACTACTGGGTACTGTTATCCTATGTTGGGCACAGGCAGGTGTTTGCTGCTGTGCCATGTTCTGTTATGTTTGTTCAAATATTTATTTTTCGTTACACAACAATCTAATATTGTTTTGCCTACTAAAAATACTTTTAACCCATACACTTTGGTCTGAAATTGTGATTATATTATTGTGTGTGAAAAGTTTTACATTGTAGCTTTATATACAGTATTTTTTCTGCTTGTGTCAATTCCCTAAAAACATGGGATGTTCCATATAGAAACATAAACAAATATACTTCACATATATCTTGCTCCTTAGACAATATAAGGGCAGGAATCTGTTTGGTTACTATGGGCAACCAGCCATCTTAAATATAACTCACATTTGACCTAATTAATCCATAGGAAGGTATTAGCTAAAGCAGGAGTTACTAATACCCCTTTCACACAGACAAAAATTTCCCGGGTTAAAACACATGAACGCGCATCAACCCGGGAAATTTCTCAGTGTGAAAGGGTACAGGGCCAAAAACCCGGGATTTCTGTCCCCGCATTTCAACCCTGCAATCGACTAGGGTTGGTCCCGGGATGTTCCCTGGAACCTGGACAGTGTGAATGGTGCAGGAACATGTCCCACCTTCCTGGGTTGCCTCTGCTGATGCTGATTGGCTATTCAGGGCACTTCCTGGTCTTGTGTTTTTTCTGAGACGTCCATTTTCAGAAAATGCAGGGCCATCCCGGGTTCAGTACGAAAGGCGCAGACCTGGTATATGTCGGCTCCAAATGCTGGTATAAACGGACCCAACCCGGGAATGTCCCAGCATGAGCCCGTGGCAGAATTCCCGGGTTTAGGCCCTGCATTTCTGGTGTGAAAGGGGTATAACATGATAGGTTAGGGTGCAATATGTGGAATGTTGTTATATGAAACACACAACAAATGTAGGAATCAGGAAAACATGGCATGTATGTGGGATATAAAAGGAAATTAATTTGTTTTTATTTTGAAAAAAATAAATACTAATTGATACACAAACAAGACATTTTTCACATGTGCAATACACATGTATTTGCGAATAATAAACATGCGTGCTGCTTGAGAGATTAACATATTTTGCTAACGTTTAACATAATAACATTTCCAGGGAGTGTAAATGTACATACCATCT
This sequence comes from Pseudophryne corroboree, assembly GCF_028390025.1. Taxonomy (NCBI): domain Eukaryota; kingdom Metazoa; phylum Chordata; class Amphibia; order Anura; family Myobatrachidae; genus Pseudophryne; species Pseudophryne corroboree. Next base: position 154,906,853 of record NC_086453.1, on the reverse strand, counting down.
CTGAGAGTGCTAGAGCTACAACAGACTGTTGATGCGTTTGCATTGCAAACAGCTGCGTCCTATTGGCAATGATTAGCTACGTGCACCACGTCAGGTACCTTTGGCGGCCGTTCGCTAGCTGTGCGCAGCCCTAAACGTACTCTTCTGCTGCGAACGCCTGGTGTGTACCAGCAACAGCCATCTTCGCTGCAGAGCGATAACCACGCCTAAAGACCTTAGCATACTCCCCCACAAGACACCCACCTTCACGCCAGGGCTGTTTCTAGCCAATTAAAAAATAAAAAATGCGCCCCCCCATGACATAAAAAAATGTGCCCCCCCCCCCACACACACAGCTAGATGAAAAAATAAAAACTTGCGCGCGCACCCGGCATGGGGGCGTGGCCTCACCTAAATGGGTGTTGCCTCATTTAAATGGGCATGGCCTCGTCTGAAAAGACTACCTCACAATCCAGTTTTTGACCCTGCTCCAACAGATCACGACCACCACAGGAAAAAAAAATCTACCATATTAAGCCCCACACAGTAATGCCCCCTGCATTATATTATGCCACACACCGCAATGCCCTTGATACATTAAATTAGAGATGAGCGGGTTCGGTTTCTCTGAATCCGAACCCGCCCGAACTTCATGTTTTTTTACACGGGTCCGAGCGACTCGGATCTTCCCGCCTTGCTCGGTTAACCCGAGCGCGCCCGAACGTCATCATCACGCTGTCGGATTCTCGCGAGGCTCGGATTCTATTGCGAGACTCGGATTCTATATAAGGAGCCGCGCGTTGCGGCCATTTTCACACGTGCATTGAGATTGATAGGGAGAGGACGTGGCTGGCGTCCTCTCCGTTTAGAAATTAAAATAGATAGGAGAGTGAGAGTGAGACACTTCATTTACTTACTGGAGCTTAGGAGGAGTTATACTAGTGACTGATGACCAGTGACCTGACCACCAGTGCAGTTTTATAATTTATTATTATTTAATAATCCGTTCTGTTCTTGTTCTCTGCCTGAAAAAAACGATACACAGTGACTCAGTCACACTCACATACCATATCTGTGCTCAGCCCAGTGTGCTGCATCATCTATGTATAATATCTGACTGTGCTCACACAGCTTAATTGTGGGGGAGACTGGGGAGCAGTTATAGGTTATAGCAGGAGCCTGGAGTACATATTAAACAGTGCACACTTTTGCTGCCAGAGTGCCACTGCCAGTGTGACTGACCACTGACCACTGTGACCAGTGACCTGACCACACTGACCACCAGTATAGTATATTGTGATTGAATGTCTGCCTGAAAAAGTACACTCGTCGTGTGACTTGTGTGGTGTTTTTTTATTCTATAAAAATTAAAAAACTCATTCTGCTGACAGACAGTGTCCAGCAGGTCCGTCATTATATAATATATACCTGTCCGGCTGCAGTAGTGATATATATATATTTTTTATATCATTATTTATCATCCAGTCTATACTAGCAGCAGACACAGTACGGTAGTTCACGGCTGTAGCTACCTCTGTGTCGGCACTCGGCAGTCCATCCATAATTGTATACCACCTACCCGTGTTTTTTTTTTTCTTTCTTCTTTATACATACTACATCTCATTATCATCCAGTCTATATTAGCAGCAGACACAGTACAGTATGGTAGTCCACGGCTGTAGCTACCTCTGTGTCGGCACTCGGCAGTCCATCCATAATTGTATACCACCTACCCGTGGTTTTTTTTTTCTTTCTTCTTTATACATACTACATCTCATTATCAACCAGTCTATATTAGCAGCAGACACAGTACGGTAGTTCACGGCTGTAGCTACCTCTGTGTCGGCACTCGGCAGTCCATCCATAATTGTATACCACCTACCCGTGGTTTTTTTTTTCTTTCTTCTTTATACATACATACTACATCTCATTATCATCCAGTCTATATTAGCAGCAGACACAGTACAGTACGGTAGTCCACGGCTGTAGCTACCTCTGTGTCGGCACTCGGCAGTCCATCCATAATTGTATACCACCTACCCGTGGTTTTTCTTTTCTTTCTTCTTTATACATACTACATCTCATTATCATCCAGTCTATATTAGCAGCAGACACAGTACAGTACGGTAGTCCACGGCTGTAGCTACCTCTGTGTCGGCACTCGGCACTCGGCAGTCCATCCATAATTGTATACCACCTACCCGTGGTTTTTTTTTCTCTTTCTTCTTTATACATACTACATCTCATTATCAACCAGTCTATATTAGCAGCAGACACAGTACAGTACGGTAGTCCACGGCTGTAGCTACCTCTGTGTCGGCACTCGGCAGTCCATCCATAATTGTATACCACCTACCCGTGTTATTTTTTTCTTTCTTCTTTATACATACTACATCTCATTATCATCCAGTCTATATTAGCAGCAGACACAGTACAGTACGGTAGTCCACGGCTGTAGCTACCTCTGTGTCGGCACTCGGCAGTCCATCCATAATTGTATACCACCTACCCGTGGGTTTTTTTTTTCTTTCTTCTTTATACATACTACATCTCATTATCAACCAGTCTATATTAGCAGCAGACACAGTACAGTATGGTAGTCAACGGCTGTAGCTACCTCTGTGTCGGCACTCGGCAGTCCATCCATAATTGTATACCACCTACCCGTGGTTTTTTTTTTCTTTCTTCTTTATACATACTACATCTCATTATCATCCAGTCTATATTAGCAGCAGACACAGTACAGTACGGTAGTCCACGGCTGTAGCTACCTCTGTGTCGGCACTCGGCAGTCCATCCATAATTGTATACCACCTACCCGTGGTTTTTTTTTTCTTTCTTCTTTATACATACTACATCTCATTATCAACCAGTCTATATTAGCAGCAGACACAGTACGGTAGTTCACGGCTGTAGCTACCTCTGTGTCGGCACTCGGCAGTCCATCCATAATTGTATACCACCTACCCGTGGTTTTTTTTTTCTTTCTTCTTTATACATACATACTACATCTCATTATCATCCAGTCTATATTAGCAGCAGACACAGCACAGTACGGTAGTCCACGGCTGTAGCTACCTCTGTGTCGGCACTCGGCAGTCCATCCATAATTGTATACCACCTACCCGTGGTTTTTCTTTTCTTTCTTCTTTATACATACTACATCTCATTATCATCCAGTCTATATTAGCAGCAGACACAGTACAGTACGGTAGTCCACGGCTGTAGCTACCTCTGTGTCGGCACTCGGCAGTCCATCCATAATTGTATACCACCTACCCGTGGTTTTTTTTCTCTTTCTTCTTTATACATACTACATCTCATTATCAACCAGTCTATATTAGCAGCAGACACAGTACAGTACGGTAGTCCACGGCTGTAGCTACCTCTGTGTCGGCACTCGGCAGTCCATCCATAATTGTATACCACCTACCCGTTTTTTTTTTCTTTCTTCTTTATACATACTACATCTCATTATCATCCAGTCTATATTAGCAGCAGACACAGTACAGTACGGTAGTCCACGGCTGTAGCTACCTCTGTGTCGGCACTCGGCAGTCCATCCATAATTGTATACCACCTACCCGTGGTTTTTTTTTCTTTCTTCTTTATACATACTACATCTCATTATCAACCAGTCTATATTAGCAGCAGACACAGTACAGTACGGTAGTCAACGGCTGTAGCTACCTCTGTGTCGGCACTCGGCAGTCCATCCATAATTGTATACCACCTACCCGTGGTTTTTTTTTTCTTTCTTCTTTATACATACTACATCTCATTATCATCCAGTCTATATTAGCAGCAGACACAGTACAGTACGGTAGTCCACGGCTGTAGCTACCTCTGTGTCGGCACTCGGCAGTCCATCCATAATTGTATACCACCTACCCGTGGTTTTTTTTTTCTTTCTTCTTTATACATACTACATCTCATTATCATCCAGTCTATATTAGCAGCAGACACAGTACAGTACGGTAGTCCACGGCTGTAGCTACCTCTGTGTCGGCACTCGGCAGTCCATCCATAATTGTATACCACCTACCCGTGGTTTTTTTTTCTTTCTTCTTTATACATACTACATCTCATTATCAACCAGTCTATATTAGCAGCAGACACAGTACAGTACGGTAGTCCACGGCTGTAGCTACCTCTGTGTCGGCACTCGGCAGTCCATCCATAATTGCATACCACCTACCCGTGGTTTTTTTTTTCTTTCTTCTTTATACATACTACATCTCATTATCATCCAGTCTATATTAGCAGCAGACACAGTACAGTACGGTAGTCCACGGCTGTAGCTACCTCTGTGTCGGCACTCGGCAGTCCATCCATAATTGTATACCACCTACCCGTGGTTTTTTTTTCTTTCTTCTTTATACATACTACATCTCATTATCAACCAGTCTATATTAGCAGCAGACACAGTACAGTACGGTAGTCCACGGCTGTAGCTACCTCTGTGTCGGCACTCGGCAGTCCATCCATAATTGTATACCACCTACCCGTGGTTTTTTTTTTCTTTCTTCTTTATACATACTACATCTCATTACCATCCAGTCTATATTAGCAGCAGACACAGTACAGTACGGTAGTCCACGGCTGTAGCTACCTCTGTGTCGGCACTCGGCAGTCCATCCATAATTGTATACCACCTACCCGTGTTTTTTTTTTCTTTCTTCTTTATACATACTACATCTCATTATCATCCAGTCTATATTAGCAGCAGACACAGTACAGTACGGTAGTCCACGGCTGTAGCTACCTCTGTGTCGGCACTCGGCAGTCCATCCATAATTGTATACCACCTACCCGTGGTTTTTTTTTTCTTTCTTCTTTATACATACTACATCTCATTATCAACCAGTCTATATTAGCAGCAGACACAGTACAGTACGGTAGTCCACGGCTGTAGCTACCTCTGTGTCGGCACTCGGCAGTCCATCCATAATTGTATACCACCTACCCGTGTTTTTCTTTTTCTTTCTTCTTTATACATACTACATCTCATTATCATCCAGTCTATATTAGCAGCAGACACAGTACAGTACGGTAGTCCACGGCTGTAGCTACCTCTGTGTCGGCACTCGGCAGTCCATCCATAATTGTATACCACCTACCCGTGTTTTTTTTTTCTTTCTTCTTATACATACTACATCTCATTATCATCCAGTCTATATTAGCAGCAGACACAGTACAGTACGGTAGTCCACGGCTGTAGCTATCTCTGTGTCGGCACTCGGCAGTCCATCCATAATTGTATACCACCTACCCGTGGTTTTTTTTTTCTTACTTCTTTATACATACTACATCTCATTATCAACCAGTCTATATTAGCAGCCGACACAGTACAGTACGGTAGTCCACGGCTGTGTCGGCACTACAGTACGGTAGCTACCTCTGTGTCGGCACTCGGCAGTCCATCCATAAGTATACTAGTATCCATCCATCTCCATTGTTTACCTGAGGTGCCTTTTAGTTGTGCCTATTAAAATATGGAGAACAAAAATGTGTAGGTTCCAAAATTAGGGAAAGATCAAGATCCACTTCCACCTCGTGCTGAAGCTGCTGCCACTAGTCATGGCCGAGACGATGAAATGCCAGCAACGTCGTCTGCCAAGGCCGATGCCCAATGTCATAGTACAGAGCATGTCAAATCCAAAACACCAAATATCAGTAAAAAAAGGACTCCAAAACCTAAAATAAAATTGTCAGAGGAGAAGCGTAAACTTGCCAATATGCCATTTACCACACGGAGTGGCAAGGAACGGCTGAGGCCCTGGCCTATGTTCATGGCTAGTGGTTCAGCTTCACATGAGGATGGAAGCACTCAGCCTCTCGCTAGAAAACTGAAAAGACTCAAGCTGGCAAAAGCACCGCAAAGAACTGTGCGTTCTTCGAAATCCCAAATCCACAAGGAGAGTCCAATTGTGTCGGTTGCGATGCCTGACCTTCCCAACACTGGACGTGAAGAGCATGCGCCTTCCACCATTTGCACGCCCCCTGCAAGTGCTGGAAGGAGCACCCGCAGTCCAGTTCCTGATAGTCAGATTGAAGATGTCAGTGTTGAAGTACACCAGGATGAGGAGGATATGGGTGTTGCTGGCGCTGGGGAGGAAATTGACCAGGAGGATTCTGATGGTGAGGTGGTTTGTTTAAGTCAGGCACCCGGGGAGACACCTGTTGTCCGTGGGAGGAATATGGCCGTTGACATGCCTGGTGAAAATACCAAAAAAATCAGCTCTTCAGTGTGGAGGTATTTCAACAGAAAAGCGGACAACAGGTGTCAAGCCGTGTGTTGCCTTTGTCAAGCTGTAATAAGTAGGGGTAAGGACGTTAACCACCTCGGAACATCCTCCCTTATACGTCACCTGCAGCGCATTCATAATAAGTCAGTGACAAGTTCAAAAACTTTGGGCGACAGCGGAAGCAGTCCACTGACCAGTAAATCCCTTCCTCTTGTAACCAAGCTCACGCAAACCACCCCACCAACTCCCTCAGTGTCAATTTCCTCCTTCCCCAGGAATGCCAATAGTCCTGCAGGCCATGTCACTGGCAATTCTGACGAGTCCTCTCCTGTCTGGGATTCCTCCGATGCATCCTTGCGTGTAACGCCTACTGCTGCTGGCGCTGCTGTTGTTGCTGCTGGGAGTCGATGGTCATCCCAGAGGGGAAGTCGTAAGCCCACTTGTACTACTTCCAGTAAGCAATTGACTGTCCAACAGTCCTTTGCGAGGAAGATGAAATATCACAGCAGTCATCCTGCTGCAAAGCGGATAACTGAGGCCTTGACAACTATGTTGGTGTTAGACGTGCGTCCGGTATCCGCCGTTAGTTCACAGGGAACTAGACAATTTATTGAGGCAGTGTGCCCCCGTTACCAAATACCATCTAGGTTCCACTTCTCTAGGCAGGCGATACCGAGAATGTACACGGACGTCAGAAAAAGACTCACCAGTGTCCTAAAAAATGCAGTTGTACCCAATGTCCACTTAACCACGGACATGTGGACAAGTGGAGCAGGGCAGGGTCAGGACTATATGACTGTGACAGCCCACTGGGTAGATGTATGGACTCCCGCCGCAAGAACAGCAGCGGCGGCACCAGTAGCAGCATCTCGCAAACGCCAACTCTTTCCTAGGCAGGCTACGCTTTGTATCACCGCTTTCCAGAATACGCACACAGCTGAAAACCTCTTACGGCAACTGAGGAAGATCATCGCGGAATGGCTTACCCCAATTGGACTCTCCTATGGATTTGTGGCATTGGACAACGCCAGCAATATTGTGTGTGCATTAAATATGGGCAAATTCCAGCACGTCCCATGTTTTGCACATACCTTGAATTTGGTGGTGCAGAATTTTTTAAAAAACGACAGGGGCGTGCAAGAGATGCTGTCGGTGGCCAGAAGAATTGCGGAACACTTTCGGCGTACAGGCACCATGTACAGAAGACTGGAGCACCACCAAAAACTACTGAACCTGCCCTGCCATCATCTGAAGCAAGAAGTGGTAATGAGGTGGAATTCAACCCTCTATATGCTTCAGAGGTTGGAGGAGCAGCAAAAGGCCATTCAAGCCTATACAATTGAGCACGATATAGGAGGTGGAATGCACCTGTCTCAAGTGCAGTGGAGAATGATTTCAACGTTGTGCAAGGTTCTGATGCCCTTTGAACTTGCCACACGTGAAGTCAGTTCAGACACTGCCAGCCTGAGTCAGGTCATTCCCCTCATCAGGCTTTTGCAGAAGAAGCTGGAGACATTGAAGGAGGAACTAACACGGAGCGATTCCGCTAGGCATGTGGGACTTGTGGATGGAGCCCTTAATTCGCTTAACAAGGATTCACGGGTGGTCAATCTGTTGAAATCAGAGCACTACATTTTGGCCACCGTGCTCGATCCTAGATTTAAAGCCTACCTTGGATCTCTCTTTCCGGCAGACACAAGTCTGCTGGGGTTGAAAGACCTGCTGGTGAGAAAATTGTCAAGTCAAGCGGAACGCGACCTGTCAACATCTCCTCCTTCACATTCTCCCGCAACTGGGGGTGCGAGGAAAAGGCTCAGAATTCCGAGCCCACCCGCTGGCGGTAATGCAGGGCAGTCTGGAGCGACTGCTGATGCTGACATCTGGTCCGGACTGAAGGACCTGACAACGATTACGGACATGTCGTCTACTGTCACTGCATATGATTCTCTCACCATTGAAAGAATGGTGGAGGATTATATGAGTGACCGCATCCAAGTAGGCACGTCACACAGTCCGTACTTATACTGGCAGGAAAAAGAGGCAATTTGGAGGCCCTTGCACAAACTGGCTTTATTCTACCTAAGTTGCCCTCCCACAAGTGTGTACTCCGAAAGAGTGTTTAGTGCCGCCGCTCACCTTGTCAGCAATCGGCGTACGAGGTTACATCCAGAAAATGTGGAGAAGATGATGTTCATTAAAATGAATTATAATCAATTCCTCCGTGGAGACATTGACCAGCAGCAATTGCCTCCACAAAGTACACAGGGAGCTGAGATGGTGGATTCCAGTGGGGACGAATTGATAATCTGTGAGGAGGGGGATGTACACGGTGATATATCGGAGGATGATGATGAGGTGGACATCTTGCCTCTGTAGAGCCAGTTTGTGCAAGGAGAGATTAATTGCTTCTTTTTTGGTGGGGGTCCAAACCAACCCGTCATTTCAGTCACAGTCGTGTGGCAGACCCTGTCACTGAAATGATGGGTTGGTTAAAGTGTGCATGTCCTGTTTATACAACATAAGGGTGGGTGGGAGGGCCCAAGGACAATTCCATCTTGCACCTCTTTTTTCTTTAATTTTTCTTTGCGTCATGTGCTGTTTGGGGAGGGTTTTTTGGAAGGGACATCCTGCGTGACACTGCAGTGCCACTCCTAGATGGGCCCGGTGTTTGTGTCGGCCACTAGGGTCGCTTATCTTACTCACACAGCTACCTCATTGCGCCTCTTTTTTTCTTTGCGTCATGTGCTGTTTGGGGAGGGTTTTTTGGAAGGGACATCCTGCGTGACACTGCAGTGACACTCCTAGATGGGCCCGGTGTTTGTGTCGGCCACTAGGGTCGCTTATCTTACTCACACAGCTACCTCATTGCGCCTCTTTTTTTCTTTGCGTCATGTGCTGTTTGGGGAGGGTTTTTTGGAAGGGACATCCTGCGTGACACTGCAGTGACACTCCTAGATGGGCCCGGTGTTTGTGTCGGCCACTAGGGTCGCTTATCTTACTCACACAGCTACCTCATTGCGCCTCTTTTTTTCTTTGCGTCATGTGCTGTTTGGGGAGGGTTTTTTGGAAGGGACATCCTGCGTGACACTGCAGTGCCACTCCTAGATGGGCCCGGTGTTTGTGTCGGCCACTAGGGTCGCTTATCTTACTCACACAGCTACCTCATTGCGCCTCTTTTTTTCTTTGCGTCATGTGCTGTTTGGGGAGGGTTTTTTGGAAGGGACATCCTGCGTGACACTGCAGTGACACTCCTAGATGGGCCCGGTGTTTGTGTCGGCCACTAGGGTCGCTTATCTTACTCACACAGCTACCTCATTGCGCCTCTTTTTTTCTTTGCGTCATGTGCTGTTTGGGGAGGGTTTTTTGGAAGGGACATCCTGCGTGACACTGCAGTGACACTCCTAGATGGGCCCGGTGTTTGTGTCGGCCACTAGGGTCGCTTAGCTTAGTCATCCAGCGACCTAGGTGCAAATTTTAGGACTAAAAATAATATTGTGAGGTGTGAGGTATTCAGAATAGACTGAAAATGAGTGTAAATTATGGTTTTTGAGGTTAATAATACTTTGGGATCAAAATGACCCCCAAATTCTATGATTTAAGCTGTTTTTTAGTGTTTTTTGAAAAAAACACCCAAATCCAAAACACACCCGAATCCGACAAAAAAAATTCGGTGAGGTTTTGCCAAAACGCGGTCGAACCCAAAACACGGCCGCGGAACCGAACCCAAAACCAAAACACAAAACCCGAAAAATTTCCGGCGCTCATCTCTACATTAAATCCCCACACTACGGCAGGCAAGAGTCCCCATTTCACACATTACGGCAGGTGTCCCCATTTTACACATTGAGAGAGAGAGAGAGAGAGAATACTTAGAGGCGATTACCGCTCTTCGGCTCGCCTCACCAGTCACTCCTCGCGCCGGCCTTTCCCTCTTCCTAACTTGGAACCCCCTCTGTACTCCGCTCGGGGGGGGGGAGTTTAGCGGAGTGACGTGTTTGCGTCGTGACATAACGACGCAACCGTGTCATTCCGTGAAACTCAGCCCCCCGAGCGGGTTACTCGGGGAGAAATAGGAGGGGGAAGTAGGGAGCCACAGTTAGTGCCGCGGCGGGCGCCCAGTGCGGTTGCACTGCTCGCCTGCCCCAAGAAACGGCCCTGTTTCACGCCCCTTTTTGCTAGCCAGCGAAGCCATTCCCCTGCACCACCTTCGACGCGCCTCTTTGAGTGGCTGCAAACACAGAAAGCGTGTGTATTTCTGCACATTCGTCGTACAGCGGACTTGGCACTTGTGCATTTGACTAAATCCCGCTGCTTGCGATGTGAAGAATCACTGCGATCAACTCGGAATGACCCCCAAGGTTTTGCCCAACTGCTAACAAATTTGCTGCTGCGATCAACTCTATATCAGGCCCATAGTCAAGCAATCTGAGTCTGTGTACACAACATACAGTAGATGCGACACACCTGCAATATTTCCATAACAAATCTCTTAAGAGGCAGGATCTCCATGTGCCTGAACAGCCACCTACAAGTTACCTACTAGGAACAGGCAATACATTTTATCATATGTCTGAATCATTATTACAACTCTGCGGGTTATTCAGAGTTGGTTGCAGATTTTGCTATTTTAGGAAAATCTGTGACCACTAAAATCACACACTGGGGTACACTCAGCATAGGGCAGGGTTGCCCAGCATGTGTGGCACTGCCCCGCAATACTTTCGCAATTCAATTGCGATCGCATCACAAAAACCTTGAATAGAGATTGACCCCTGCCTATGCAGCATGGAAATCGCAGCCATGTTTCCAATCACAGGAAACGCAGGTGACATCATCGGCCAGCCCCAAAATTAGCCATGACATGCATTTCCTGGTGCACTCCCCCCAACGCTGCATCGTCCGCCCCCGGACGCCTGCTGCCTGTCACTCATGCATAAAGATTTATCGCACACGCGCACTGCAGACGCTGTGCGAATGCAGTGGCTGTGTCCATCTCTGAATACGGCCCTCTGTGTGCACTTAAACACATGCACAGTAGAAAAACAAACTGCATCCGACATGGGCAGTGAGTGTGAATCAGACCCATAATAAGGACAATCATTATGTATTGCATAAAGAGATAGATAACGCTGATAATTCTCATGGGGGAAATACTATTTTATTACTACATTGTGGGGAAGTTAATGTTAATTAATGGGTGTGGTATGTAAGGTCGACAGTAAGTAGGTTGGCAGTGCTTGGGTCGACCACTACTGGTCGACAGGGATGGTAGGTCGACAGGGTCTTTAGGTCGACATGTGACAATGACCGGGAACCCCAATTAGTGCACCGTGTCCCCTCGCATAGCTCGCTTTGCTCAGCACAGGTTACCGTTCACAATTGTAGTCCACGTGGATCGTAAAGTATGAAAAAGTAATTTTTTTAAAAAAACCTCCTGTCGTCCTTTTGACCTGTCGACCTAGAACATGTTGACCTACTTACTGTCGACCAATAGTGGTCGACCAAAACATTGTCGACCTACTTACTGTCGACCTAAAGACCGGATCCCGATGTCAGATAAGCTAAAAAGGCATTTGCATATGTAGTTTTGAGTATCTTCTTAAATAAATTGCTGTTCTGTGTTATAACACTTAAAGATGCCAAAACATGGCTATTGGTTGAGAATGTATTCCTCCAAGTCCTTAACCATTATCATGTCATATGTGAAATGGACAAGACTTGCATTTTTGCATTATGTGCCTAAAATATAATCAGTGATCACAAGGTTAGGATTGTCTTTATATTTATCACTATTATTAAAACTATTTTATTCTGAAAAGAAAACTAAAAAATGACATCAACATGCAATAAAAGGGGACCATTTAGTAGAGGCCAGGACCAAAATATTGCCCCATGTCATTTGCAAGTTGTCTAAGTTCTTGGAAATCCTCCTGACTTGGAATAGCTGCTTCATCTACAAGATCGTCAAACTGCAGACTCTCATCCTCCATATTATCACCTATGTCCACACTGAGCATGTTCAATGCATTTCTTGCCTGCCTCTCGCTCTCTACGGCTGTCTACAAAGGCTAACTCTTCATCCTGGGAAGGCCATGGAACGAGATCCGTATCATAGTATATAAACCCATCGTCTCTATGGACCAGTGGTGGGAAAAGGGAATCTCCTCTGTAATTTGTGAAATCGATTACTTCATCTGGGCTCTCGCAGGTGGAAATAAGGTTTCTACAGGAATAATAAAGAGCACATTAATATTGACAATGCTGAATCTTATTGACAAAAACCAACTATCTCAATCTTTCTGCAGTATATACTTTAAATCTCTGTTTTTATTGAAGTCAAGCTGAAATCTCAGTATGTACCTTGATAGAAAAATATGCATTTTGATAGAAATTATTAATTAACATTTACTTATACGGAATACATATGATATACCGGCTGTCGGGATGCTGGTTGTCAGTTTCTCGACAACGGCATCGCAGCAGCGAGCGCAGTGAGTTCCCTTATGGGCTTGCTGCGCGCCCCACGCTTCAGGCCTGGTGGCAAGCTTTGCTTGCAACAGGTTATATTCCCACTCGGGTGGTGGACCCACCACCCAAGTGGGCATACAGAGCTGCGGTCGGGATACCGACCACCAGTATTTAGCTGCCTGTCAGGATTCCAGTGTCGGGATCCTGAATGCCGGGATCCCGACAGGTGGTATATTAACCGCGTACAACTTATACTGTATAGTGGTAGCATATTCTGTTGCGCTTTATAACCTGAAATGAAATGTCCATAAACCAAGGCTAGTACAAAACAAGTTGCATTTTAAATGATAGCTAGTGAGAGTTTTCAATTATCAGCGATGGGCGTTCCGATCTTTTCTCCAACACATAGCAAACTGTATGCATTTCAGATTTTTCTTTGCACTCACAGAGGAGAGCAAAGAAAATAGGAATTTAATACCTACCGGTAATTCCTTTTCTCGTAGTCCGTAGTGGATACTGGGAAATGTATTTACCATGGGTATAGATTGGGTCCACTGGACCCTGGCACTTTAAGAAAGCATTAGTGTGTGCTGGCTCCTCCCCTCTATTTCCCTCCTGCAGACTCAGTCTAGGAAAACTGTTCCCAAGGAGATGGAAATACTTTGAGAGAAAGATATAACACAAAATAGCGGTGAGGCAATGAACCAACACACAACAATAAGAAAGAAAGCAAAGCTAATCAGAATAGAGGTAAGCAACACTAACTTCAAGAATGATAGCAACGCCAACCAAACATGGAACAGGGAAAGCAACAGCAGACCCAACCATGAACACTTACAACCAGGTAAGCAAACAAAGCACTGAGGCGGGCACCCAGTATCCACTACGGACTACGAGAAAAGGAATCATCGGTAGGTATTAAGGGGGTCATTCCGTGTTGATCGCTCGCTAGCAGTTTTTAGCAGCCGTGCAAACGCATTGTCGCCGCCCACTGGGGAGTGTATTTTTGCTTTGCAGAAGTGCGAACGCCTGTGCAGCAGAGCGCCTGCAAAAACATTTTGTGCAAAACAAGACCAGCGTTGATTCTAAAGTTGGAGGGTTGGCTTTTGATGTCACACACCCACCCAGCGTTCACCAAGCCACGCCTGAGTTTTCCCTGGCACGCCTGCGTTTTTCCAAACACTCCCTGAAAACGGTCAGTTGACACCCAGAAACACCCCTTTCCTGTCAATCTTCTTGTGGCCACCAGTGCGAATGAAAACGTTGCTAGAATCTGTGCAAAACCACAAAGGACTTTGTACCCGTACGTCGCAAGTGCGCATTGCGGTGCATACGCATGCGCACAAATGCCGATTTGTAGTCTGATCGCTGCGCTGCGAACAACGGCAGCTAGCGATCAACTCGGAATGACCCCCTAAATTCCTATTTTCTCTAACATCCTAGTGGATACTGGGAAATGTAGTTACCATGGGGACGTCCCAAAGCTCCCAGAACGGGTGGGAGAGTGCTGAGACCTCTGAAAAACCGCCTGACCAAACTGAAGGTCATCTTTGGCCAAGTTGCCGAACCTGTAGAACTTTACGAACGTGTTCGAACCAGACCAAGTAGCTGCCCAGCACATCTGTAAGGCCGAGACACCCGGGGCAGCCACCCAGGAAGAACCCACTGACCTTGTGGAGTGGGCCTGAATAGAACTCGGCAGCGGCAGAGCTGCTGAAGTATAGGCTTGTTGAATAGTCAATCTGGGCCAACGAGCAATGGACTGCTTGGAAGCAGGACATCCAATTTTAGTAGCATCATAAAAAACAAAAAGCGAGTTTGACTTCCTGTGACGAGCAGTCCTTATTACGTAAAATTTCAAAGCCCTCTCAACATCCAGGGACTTTGGGGCAATGGAAGTGTCTGATAACACTGGTACCACAATAGGTTGATTTACGTGAAATGCTGACACCACTTTCGGCAAAAACTGTGGGCGAGTCCTGTGCTCCGCCCTATGCTCATGAAATATCAAGTACAGGCTCTTATAGGATAAGGCCACCAATTCCGACACCCGCCTTGCAGAGGCTGAGGCCAGCAACATGACAGTCTCCCACGTCAGATATTTCAAGTCTACCATATGCAAGGGTTCAAACCAGACTGGAGAAAGGTCAAGACCACACTGAGGTCCCACGGAGTCATGGGAGGGTGGTTGAATGTGAAGAACACCCTTTAAGAAAGTCTGTATTTCTGGTAGTACCGCTAGTTGGTTCTGGAAGAAGATAGAGAGCCAAATCTGAACTTTGATGGAGCCTAATCATAGGCCCTTATCCACTCCTGCTTGCAGGAAAAGTAGACAATGGCCCCGACGAAAATTCCACAGGGGAATATTTTCTACCCTCGCACCAAGAAACATATTTCTTCCAAACACGGTGGTAATGCTTGGATGTGACCACCTTACGGGCCTGGACCTTAGTTAAAATAACCTTGGATGGGAGACCCTTTTTAGTTAAAATCTCCCTCTCAATTTCCAAGCCGTCAAACGTAGCTGATGTAAGTCTGGATAGACAAACAGTCCTTGTTGAAGAAGGTCCTTGAGAAGCGGCAGAGGCCAGGGTTCCTCCAGATACAAGGTCCAGAGGTCCATATACCAGGCTCGTCATGGCCAATCTGGGGCAATTAGAATTGCCTGAACCCATTCCTTTTTGAGTCTTTTTAGAACTCTTGGAATGAGAAGAATTGGAGGAAACAAGTACACGAACAGGTAAGTCCACTGTGTCGTCGGAGCGTTCACCGGGATCGCTTGCGGATCCCTCATTCTGGAACAGTAACGACTCAGCTTCGTGTTGAGATGAGAAGCCATCAGGTCTATTTTTGGACAATCCCACCGGTGAATCAGTTATTGAAATACTTGAGGGTGAAGGACCCATTCCCCCAGATGCAGGTCGTGCCTGCTTAGGAAGTCCGCCTCCCAGTTGTCCACGCACGGAATGAATATGGCTGAGATGGGTGGTATTCATGTGACCGGCGGTCGAGAGACCGACATTCATATGACCTCCTCCAGCATCCCAACCCCTCACTATCCCGATGGTTGGCATGCCGATCAACAGGGACTATTTCCACTCGTGGGTGTCCACGACACCCACAGAGTGGGAAAAGAACCCGTGGCGATCGTAGGTCACCACTGCGCCCGCTTGCTGCACTCGCCCCTCCCCACCGGGATCCCGGCGTCGGTATGCTGCCAAGATCCCCGCGTCGGTAAGCTGACCGGCGGTCTCCTACTACACCAGTCTGAGATGGCCCTTGCATTGACTTCCACCCAGGGGAGTATCCTTGACACCTCTCACATTGCGGCCCTGCTTCTTCTTCCTCCTTGTCTGTTGATGTACGCCACTGCCGTGGCGTTGTCTGACTGCACCTGCATGGCCTGATTCCGAAGGAGGTATGAGGCCTGCAGGAGAGCGTTGCAAATTGCCCTGATTTCCAGGATGTTGATTGGAAGTGCAGATTCCTGACTTGACCACTTCCCCTGGAACTGGGTCCCTTGGGTCACATCACCCCAACCCCCGGAGGCTGGCATCCATTGTTAGCAGAGTCCAAGTATGGGTATTGAAACTCTGACCCTCCACTAGATGGGAGACTTGTAGCCACCACAACAGGGTGATCCTTGCTTTCGGCGACAGATTTAAACTCTGGTGCATGTGCAGGGGAGATCCTGACCACTTGTCCAACAGATCCAGTTGGAACGGCCGTGCATGGAACATGCCGTACTGAATTGCCTTGTAGGAGGCTACCATCTTGCCCAGCAAGCGAATGCAAAGATGAATTGAGATCTTGTGTAGTTTTAGCACCAATCGGACCATAGACGGAATAGTCAAGGCCTTGTCCATTGGAAGGTACACCTTCTGAGACACCGTATCCAGGATCATCCCCAGGTCCTGAATTCTCTGAGACGGTACCAGGTGTGAATTCTAGAAATTTAGGATCCATCCATGATCCGTAAGCAGACGAGTATTCAAGTCGATGCTGTGCAGAAGCTGTTCCCTGGACACCGCCTTCAGCAGGAGATCGTCCAAGTACAGGACTATGTTGACACCCATCCAGTGTAATAGCAGCATCATCTGTGCCTTAACTTTCGTGAATACCCTTGGAGCCGTGGAGAGACCAAAGGGTAAGGCCAGAAACTGGAAATGTTGGTCCAGTACAGCGGAGGAACGCTTGATGAGGGGGCCAGATTGGGATATGCAGGTATGCATCCTTGATATCCAGGGATACTACAAACTCCCCCTCCTCCAGACCTGATATCACTGCTCTTAGTGATTCCATCTTGAATTTGAACACCCGAAGATAAGGGTTCAGGGATTTGAGGTTCAGGATTGGCCGAACAGAGATGTCTGGATTCGGGACTACAAAGAGACTTGAGTAAAATCCCTTTGTGTGTAACTGAGGAGGTATTAGAACAATAACTCCCATTGAAAGCAGTTTTTGAATGGCTTCTTGCAAGGTAACACTTGCTACAGGTGAAGCTTGTAAGTCTGACTTGAGAATCTGAGAGGAGGTAGTTCCTGAAATTCCAGCCGGTATCCTTGGGATACGAGATCCCTCACCCAAGGATCCTGGCAGGACTCTGCCCATATGTGGGCGAAGTGTTGAAGGTGAGCACCTACCTGAGAGTTGCCTTGCTGCTGGGGCCAACCGTCACTCGGAGGGCTTCGTGGAAAAGGATCCGGAGACCTGGTCCAAAGTTCCAGCAGCTGCTGGTTTACGGGACTTAGCGTGAGTTCCTCTAGCAGCATTGGAGGTATTTCTGGCTTTGCCTCTGAATCTGACCACACAAAAGAACTGCAGAGAGGGCCCAGGAAAGGAACGTCTAGCAGGAGGCACAGCAGACTGCAGATATGAAGAGATAGCCACTTGTTCAGTTCTTCCCCAAACTAGGCATCACCTGTAAAAGGAAGGTTCTCCACACCATTCTTGGAATCAGCATCCGCTGACCATTGTCACAGCCACAGGGCTCTATGAGCCGATACCGCCATAGCAGTGGTATGGCGGTTAATGATACTTAGTTCCTTAACAGCCTCACTCATGAAGTTTGCAGCATCTTGGATATGCTGCAGTAATGTGACTATCTCATCCTGAGGTAGTGTATACAACCCCTTTATAATATTATCAGACCCTTTTACCATGGCTCTAGGAATCCAGCCGCAAACTATGGTAGGGCGTTGGGCTATGCCCACCGCAGTATAAAATGACTTGAGTGTATAAATCGACTTGAGTGTGGTCTCAATTTTGCGATCAGCTGGGTCTTTGAGAGAGATAGCCCCAGGTACAGGTAGTACAATTTTACGTGACAGCCTGGACACAGACAAATCCACTGTAGGTGGGTTTTCCCAGACTTTCCTATCCTCGTTAGGAAAGGGAAAGGAATGTAGTACCCGTTTAGGAGTAATACATTTTTTGTCAGGATTTATCCACGCTTCCTTTGAAAGGGAATTTAATTCCTTAGAAAAAGGGAAGGTTGCAGAGGTCTTTGGTTTCATGTTAAAAAACAATTCCTCTGCTGATTCTGCTTCCTTACCTCCCTAATAGCATAAATCAGAGCCTCAACTCCCGGGGACAGGGAATTATCCTCGTCCACCTCTAATTCTCCCTCATCTAACTTTGGTAATTCAGAATCAGAGTCAGAATGCAATATCTGTGGGAGAGTGCGTTTACGAGAGACCAACAGGTGGGGCTGAGGCGCCTGTCTGCAGTCGGCAGTAGTTAACAAGGTTTGTCTTTCTTGCTTAGCTGTAGCCAACTCTGAATTTATGTTAGTAATCATTTATTTAAATGATTCCATCCACTCAGGTTCCTGCATATTACTACCCTGTGAAGGTATAGAGCATTGGGTACACATTAAAGACCCCTGAGAGGAAGGTGTAACCCTATCCTTACGTGAAGTACACACAAACTTATTTTCAGACATTCTGGAGAAGAAATCACAGAGATAATGAGGAAACACAGTGCAGTATTAGTGAGACAGCACACTTATCCCAGACAACTCCAAATGGAGTGATACAGAGAGGATTGGAACCAGCACACAAACCTCAGATCAGAGCAGCGCTCCGCTGGGTGTGTGTGTGTATATATATATATATATATATATAATTTACCTTACAGCAGTATAACTGCTGACAATACGCTCCCCCCTTCTCTATGACCCTCTGGTACCAGTACAATTGGTGATTCAGTGGGTTCTACAGAGGAGCAGTCTCCGCATGCAGCCTGTACTCAGCAGCAGCAGCAGGAAATGTCACCTTTTCCTTCTGGTCCTGCACTCCAGGAAACCCTGTCCCCTCAATGGCGCGCGGTCCCTATAAGTTATTTATACTGGCTTCACTCCATAAATGTGTAAAAAAGGAGTTTGCAACGCTTTTTTCTATGCATCGACAGTGTGGGTACGCAGCAGGCATCGCAGCCCGTATCCAGGTGACCGCTGCCCCTTCATGCCGCCATGTTCACCGGGGACCCGCTAAGCGGGACCCCAGTGTCTATACTCACTGCACCGCGTCTTCAGCATCTGTTAGGGGTGGCGGCATGCTGCCGGTGTGGGCTCACACCCTGGGGCATGAAAAATATCACCTCAGGAGCTCAGTGTCCTGTCAGTGGGGATACAAACCATTAACTCTAAGGAAGTTGGTTCGGTACCCCCCAAGTCCCACGACGCAAGCAGACTGGATGCCAAAAGAAGAAAACTCTCTGGAGAGTAACAGAATGCACCCGGCTCCTTGGGCACATTTTTCTAAACTGAGTCTGCAGGCGAGGCATAGTGGGGAGGATCCAGCACACATTAACGCTTTCTTAAAGTGCCAGGCTTCAGTGGACCCGATCTATACCCATGGTAACTACATTTCCCAGTATCCACTAGGACGTTAGAGAAATCTGCAACTTTGGAGCACGGCTATTATTAGTGATGTACACAGCCCAATTCTGCAGATAACTGAAATTCTCCGCTAAATAGGTTGTATAATTTGCAGTTGGTGGTGATGCATTTTACAAGTTCTAATATATGTCCTAATATCAATCTTACCCTTTACTGGTGCACACCAGACCCTCAGCACAAGGACAGTGCCCCAGACCAAACTTGTAATCTACATGAAGGTTAATCAACTTTAAGAGGTCACTGGTCTGATTCTGACACGGCAATCTTCTGGATGGAAATGGCATGCACACCGGGGATAGAAGTGCTGTAAAAATCTAAACACAAATACCACACTTAACATAAGAGATCAGGATATTTATTATTGCTTAACAGCAGAAGTAAATTGTTCATTGCTCAGTGTGATTGAAAGACCAAACCACTGTCATATTGATAAATTGTCATTAATATTTCAGTTACCAAATGTGGGTGGAGGTAAGAGTGAATGCTATTACTCTCTTGGAAACGAGGAGAAACATAATCTGTCTATTTCTAATTTACTGGAAATTGTACGGTTGCATTAAACATTTTATTAATCACGGGTTGGGTACAGGATACATGCAGTTAGGATGCCGTCGGTCAGAATACCGACTCTGGCATCCTGACTGCTAATATCACTACAGGTGCCCACAACTAAACTAACGCTACTCCTAACCCTCCCTTCCTGGAGCCTAACCTCCCTCCCTGCAGCCTAACCTTAACCTTCCCACCGCAGCCTAACCCCCCCCCCCCCCCCCCATTACAGCCTAACCCTAACCTTGCCAGCATACTTATGTTCAGGATTCTGGCTGTCCAGACTCCGGCAGCGGTCTTCTGACCACCGGGATTCTGTACATCGGGATGCCAACCAGTGGCGGCTCCTACTCAGGGCCGTCTTTTCGTATGGGCTCAATGGGCTCTTGCCCAAGGGCCCCAGGAGTAAAAGGGTCCTAGGTTGATAGCTGAGGGTCCCCTCTTTACAGGGGTACCAGATTTTTGAAAATCGGCCCTAGGGAACCTGAGATATCCGACTTCAAAGCAGTGGTCCCCATCCAAGCCTGTTAATTGTTTTTCCCAGCTATATATCTCGGGTTCTGTCTGACTTAGAGTATTTCTTAGGGTATACCCCAAAAGCTGAGACTCTCCTTTTTCAGTTGCCACTGGCAGCTGGTCTCTACTATGCCCAGAACAAGAGATATCAGCCTTCAAGCAGCTGGTCCTTGCTCCAGCTCCACACGCCTGGTATGCAGTTTTATATTTTTGTTGGTGGATTGCTCTGGTTCCTGAAGTCTGATCCCCAAGTCCTCAGAACCTCCTGAAAAGTGGGACTCTCTAGTTTTGTTTATCCCATTAAAGCTAAGAAATCTATTTCCAGGAACTGGAGATATCTGCAGTAAAGCAAGCTGCCCTCCCACCGGAAAATGATGAATATTTAGCCCACTCCACTATTCACCCCTCCCCTGTGTATTAAACACCCCCTACCACCCTGGAAGTTATGTACCAGGGCCCCTTCATTCAGCACAATGTCCCCTTCTACAGTTTAGTGTTCTCCTTCCCGCCACATTTGTGCAGTAAAGGAGTAATTAGCAGAAATAATTTCTCCAGGTCCTACATGCTGAGCAAAAGATCGAACCCCCCTTCCCCCCTGCGGAACATCAAAGCTGCCACTGATAGCACCCCCCACCCCTACCGCTGATGGGTGGGTAGGGGCCGCAGTGCATTGCTGTGCCCAGGGGCCTACGCTACTGTTAAGACGGCTCTGCTCCTACTTATGGTTAGTAGGAGGGCTGCTGTTATACCCATGCCGGGGAGAGGAGAGAAGACAGTCAGCCACCAGCCCTGGGTTCCGGCACCTGCGCAATGGATATGACAAGGGCCGGGACCAGAGCATGCGCATACGCTACATGTGCAAACACCTAGCATCTATGGACTGCATCAGCTGCAGCCGATAGAAGCCGTATTGGGCTGCACGAAAGGCAGAGTGGCTTCCTACAGGAAGCCAGCTCTCTGCTTATCACATCTCGGTCTGGCAGTCCCAGAGGAATGAAGCACCTCCCAAAGGGACTGCCTGTAGTTTCTGTGACCGACAGGTAGGAAAGTCACTAGAAAGTCAATAGAAAGTCACTGCCAGTCACAGTGAAGACAGTGCAGTCACGGACTGCATCTGGATCACTGACACTGAGCTGGGTGGCAGATTTTACTTAGGGGGGCTGCAGTCTTGCAGCCCATAGGTAAAATCCACCACTGATGACAAAAACACCCTGATCACAGAACTATTTGTTTTTGTATCTGCTTCATAACCCCAGCAAAGTTTGACATTTTGGTGATGTTCTGTGGAGTATACAGATGTGTCCTCATACATCTTGCCTCAATATGCCATGTAGCGGGAGAAGCCGTTAGCGTTGGGAATTTTATTTTGCCAAATATGCATCTTATTTGCATTTCTATGTGAATAGGATGCACAAGCATCTTATGCTGATTAAAATTATATCCGGCATGCCTATATTCCATGTGCGTCTGCAGCTGTATCTTCATACAAAAAAGGTATGTTACAGTGCTTTCTAGGAAAACACTGTAACATCCCATTTCATATGCAGATACAACAACGGTCGCACAGAAAATATATGTATGCCGCATGTTATTTTAATCACCATAAGCTGCTTGTGCGCACTATTCACACGTTTTGCGAATAAGATGCATTTTAATGGAAAAGGTTGCACATAAAGACGCTCTGCACTACCGAGTCACTCTACTCCATGGCATGACTGGAAGTGCTGTTTAACATGCAGGGAGGCTATGTGTAAGTGGACACATCTGTAGCTATTTTATTTTAAGTACATTTTATACATTATTTGTAATAGTTTTTCATTTTGGGACAGTTGTAACTTTCGGGAAACTGCACATTGGATCGCATAAGTGAACCAACCTGAATTAATCCCCTGTCTCTAATTAGTTCATCTGTGATGGTGCCAAAATCAATTTTTTAAGCTAGTATCTTTAACAAGGACACGTATGATTGCACATTTTCATCATGCTTTTAGTTTATGGTATTAAATATACGTCTGTCTTTTATTACATTCTTTACAGGTAAACAAACATATCTCCAGCACTCGTGCATTACATATAAGGACGCTACTACTACGGGTGGGGCATTACGTATAAATTTAATAAGATTGTGCTACATTGTGGCATAATTTTAAATGGGGGTACAACTGTGTGGCCATGCCCCTTATTTGTGAGACCACACCCCTTTTCCCGGCGCGCCCCAAAGGAATATGGGAGTGCGCAAATTTATAGTTTGCAGGGGGGCGTTGAACATCCTAGCACCGGCCCTGCTTCAGGGTCTTCATTATCCTTTCCTTACTCATATACAAATGTAAAACACAGGATGTTGGTCTCGCACAATATTCTGTGGAGGTATATTAAGCAAACATATAAAATTCTTGAAACAATGTCCAAATGTCCAAAAAATTTTGAATCTTAATAAATCTTTCAAACTAGCCCAATGTTCTCCATATTACTCCATAAAAAGGTTGTCACAGTTGCAGTTCACTCTCATATGCCTTATACTCCACCAATGTCTAACTAATCCGGAAGGTGCATGGGAGGAGACAAAAAAGGAGTAATAGTGTTATATAACGTTTTTTTTAAAAAAAAGGAGTTTAAAACGACACTATTCTAGCAGCGTACCTTACACTATGGTGTATAATGCACACCAAGTCAAGCGTGATACAATAAACCTTTCGTAGGTACCTCCCGGGAACGGAAATCCACCAACTCAATCCTGATTCTGGTAAGGTGTCCTTTTCCACCAAAACGCGTATCGGCTCAGTTAGCCTTTATCAAGGTGAACTGAGGCTAACTGAGCCGAAATACGTTGGTGTACTACTGTTTATGTGTCCTATCTATCAAAATCAGCATTTATAATGCAGTTGTGATGAGAAGATATTGACAAAACGTGCAAAGTGAAAATACATGTATTCTCTTACAGTCTTCTCTTGCCTGGACACCCAGTGAAGAGTTGGAAGCATAGTCATAGCTACAGCTATCAGTTTGCTTCAGGGTTTAGACCCAGCAAACCTAATGCACATGCGTAGCAGATGGGCTGCACATCCATCAGTAAAGGTCCGGTGTGGAGGGATCCATCTCCGGTAAAGAAAAAAAGAGGTACAGTAGCCCATAAGCTACTATGTCCTAATGCCATCTGAAGTTGGCATTAGCTAAGAGGGTGAAAAAACCTATGGGGGCTAATTTTACAGTCAGAAATGGAGGAACTGTAGCAGATACATCCAATATATACTACGGTCATCCCTTCATATGTCCCGGAGGTTGTGGGCAGCCCCCAAAATGTTTCCTTTTCAGGGGATTTCCTGCAAAATTACTTTCATAAATATTCCCTTTTGTCTTCTTAGTATGTCAGTAAATATTGGAAGCAAACAAGTCAGAAAATGTATTATTTTAGTACATAAACAATGGACAGACCTAAAATTAATCAGATTTTGTTCAATTTAACTTGCAAGCTCCCTGAACAAAACAATGAAAATATCTGATGTCTCACAGAATCCAATCCTTTTTTTGTGTTTAATAGCTTTTCTCATTATATAGATATAGTTAAGTTATCATAGGCGTGCTCACCAGGGGTGCCTGGTGCACCCAGGCACCTCCTAATGTCTGTCAGCCCCCTAACACCCGCATGTCCCCCCCCCCCCTATTGCTGCTCTGCGAGCTGATTCATAGCTGCCGCGATTGGTCTGCTGACAGCTGTGCTGCCGGTGAACTACAGCAAGTGAGTGACTCGGCCAGCAGTCTGAACACTGCAGCACACACTTTGGCCATCTGACATTGGCCCCTCCCTTGGGAGCATCCAACCTTCCACAGAACTCAGGCAGAGTAGGCTATGTGTATCACCACTGCACAGCCCTTCTCTTCCTGCTCCTCCAGTCACTGACTATACTGCCTGTCCCGCCTCCACGACCTCACAGCTCTGTCTGTCCTGGCTCTCTACCCCTCTAGCCAGGTACTGTTTAGCATTAAGTTGCTGTGTCATGTACTGGGGGCAATATGGTGGAGGTATGCTGTGTGTACTGTGGTTAATATGGGAAAGGGTGCTGTGTCATGTAATGGGGGTAACATGGGGGTAGGTATGCTGTGTGTACAGGGGTTAACATGGGGAATGGGTGATGTGTCATGTACAGGGGGTAATATGGGGGAGGTATGCTGTGTGTACTGTGGTTAATATGGGGAAAGGGTGCTGTGTCATGTACTGGGGGTAAATTGGGGGAGGTATGCTGTGTATACAAGGGTTCATTTGGAAAAGGGTGTTGTGTCATGTACTGGGGGTAATATGGATGAGGTATGCTGTGTGTATAGGGGATAATATGGGGAAAGGGTGCTCTATGTTCTGGGTGTAATATGGGGGAAGGGACTGTGCCTACTGCAGTGTAATATAGGGGCACTAAGTGTACTGATGGCAAGATGGGAAGGGTCGTGGGTGTACTAGTGTGTAATATGGGTGAAGGGTCTGTGCACACTGCAGTGCAATATTGGGGTACTGGGAGGTATTATGGGGGAGGGGTGACGTGTACTGGGGATAATATGGGGAAGAAGGTTTGCATAATTCAGTATATTATGGGGGTGCTATATGTACAGGTAGTAATATGGGGATGATGTGCATAATGGCGTGTAATTTGGGGGTGATGTGTGTACTGGGGGTAATATGGGGAAAGGTGGCTATGTACAGTGGAGTGTAATATTGGGGTGGAGAAGGGGGGCTGTGTACAGTGAAATTTAATATAGGGGTGGTGTGTGCTCTGAGGTGGCGTATGAGGGAGCCAGGCCTGTGTATACTGGAATGTAATATGGGGAGCTGTGTATACTGAAAGATTGGGTTAGCGGGATTACGGGATAGTCTGCCACTTATGCTGGTCCAATGCTCCCCTGAGTGGCCATGCTACCCTTAATTCATAGAACTCTGGCTACTGCGATCTGAGCTTACACACAGAATTTCACTGACGCTGGAGCCGCGGTCAGGAAGTGAAGTTGCTTTTTTCAAAAGCACAAAGCAAATGACTCAGTGACAGCCAAGGCTGTGAGGGCTCAGGCATCTCACATATCGGAACTGGACCCTAGGAGAATGACGGTGAACTCTCTGCCCCTTATTGGAGACCACTGACTCAACTAGAAGGACCGTAAATCAGCTGCAGTGGAGCGCAGCAGTGGGTGGCTTCTGCACTGTCTCTCCCACGCACAGCTTGCCAGAAATATCGGGTGCGGTAAGAAGCACGCAGCGGCTGGACTTTAAGCAACCAGGTGACATGCCCCCGTTTTCCCAAACGCCGGCCGCCTCCACCCATGTCCCACCCCCGAACGCCTCTGCCCGTCACTCAGGTAGAGTTGTTAACATTTAAGAGAAGCATTCGCAGGACCCATTCTGTACATTGGCCTGTACATTCCCTGTTAGGGAAAGCATGATTACAGCACTGAAAGTAGGAGCCCCAGTCCTTGCACTTTCGGATGCACGGATGTACACCAGTGAAGGGTATTGTAGTGGCATTATCATAGTCACAGACAAAACTGCAGCAAAAGGTGCAAGGATGACCACAACTGCCTCTGACTCAGAATCAACCCCTTTGAGGAAAGAGTATCCTGCCCCCCTCCACAGACCACGCCCCAACAACAAAACCCACCTCCATTAGGATTGCTCCAGAAATTTCCCGGGCTGGTTTTCCATCCAAATCCGCCCCTGCACAGGGTGCCACTCCAACGCCACAGCGTTCCTCTTAGGAGGAGGACAAATTCAATAAAATTAATTATCATTGACTTAATGACTTTACTCGTTACCACTCAGTCACTGTTCAGCAGAGAGATAGTACTATCACTCTGTGGGGGAGATTCAAATGTTTGAAAAGTCGTTGGATGTCTGTTTTTCCTGTCTATTAGATACGAAAAAACAGACTCCCAACTGACTTTTCAAACATTTGAATCTCCCCCTGTGAGTGAGCGATTATGGTATAAAAAAGAAAATGTAACGGAAATACAATGGCGCTAAATCTGAACCATAAAGAGCAATATGGATAATCACCCTTATAATAATCCTCAATGTGGGTCAGTTCCTAAATGAGGGAAGACAGTCCATACGACGTTTTGATTTCTTCTTATAATTCCAATCAATAATGAAATCTGATAAAACAAGAAGAAACTGTGCCCACTCAGCATCAAAACTCAGTTTGAGGCGGGGTGTGTTATAGGCACAGAAAACAGATGATCGTGCAGTAACGCAAATATAAGGAGTATTACTTTATTAATAAACCATTGCACTCCCAAGATGAGCACCAGAGATTCCCCCTTCAGACCAGAGAGGACTCTATGTGGAGTGATGTATCATATGCTTTTATTCATCTTTTACATTGTGAGTGCGGTGTTGTAAATAAAAATAATCCTTTTAAGATAAAAGGTATTGCACTATGATCTTTTTTCTGTGTATCCACCATACTTTGCTTTAAAACGGTGGACGCAGGTTTTTGTTTATCAGGTTTTTTTGAAAACCAGGGAAACATTCCTAAATTGGCCACCCTGATCTGGGAAATTATCTGAGGATGGATTGATGATATGCTCTTAAAATGTTTTCTGTGCCTATAACACACCCCGCCTCAAACTGAGTTTTGATGCTGAGTGGGCACAGTTTCTTCTTGTTTTATCAGATTTCATTATTGATTGGAATTATAAGAAGAAATCAAAACGTTGTATGGACTGTCTTCCCTCATTTAGGAACTGACCCACATTGAGGATTATTATAAGGGTGATTATCCATATTGCTCTTTATGGTTCAGATTTAGCGCCATTGTATTTCCGTTACATTTTCTTTTTTATACTGCATTTGGAGGTTATTTGAGAAACCTTTTGTTAACATTTCTACGGGCTGCTCTATTTGTTTATTGCGCAACTACTTATATGTTCTGTCTTCAGTGAGTGATTATGGGCAATGGTGCAAGTAGAAATATTTTCTTAGTGGTACTGAGTGCCGAAAAATGGACGTGATCATGTGTTGTGAGGTGGCGTGGTCACATGCTGCTAGTGCGAGTGGCTACATGACACTATCGGCGTGGCCACACGACACAGACCTTTTTTGGGGGGAATCTGGAGGCAAGGCTAAAAATATATAGTAATGCCTCCAGTATAAAAGAAATATATAGTGATACCTCCAGTATAATAGAAATATATAGTAATGCCCCCAATTTAATCACAATATATACTTAGTAATGCCTCCATTATAACAGGAAACTACAGCCACTGTCGCACTCCCAGTAACCCTGACAATGTGGGAGGAGCCGTGATGCTGCCAAGCACCATGGTCTTGTTGCTTTGTGGCACATTATAATTGTGGTAATGGCAAAGTGTGTGGCAGGTGGTACTGCGTACCCGCTGCTAAATTCTTAAGGGTACTCCGTACCCAAGCGTACCCGCATACTTGCACCTCTAATTATGGGGCAGATGTATTGAGCGTAGAGAAGTGATAATGTGGAAGGTAATAACGCACCAGCCAGCCTGTCATTTTTCAAACCCGGCCTGTAACTTGACAGTTATGAGCTGATCGACTGGTGCGTTATCACCTTCCACTTTACCACTTCTCCAGGCTTAATACATCTGCATTTAAGTAAGTTGTAAGTAAACTGCTGCACCTGAGCCTGCTCCTGCAGGGGAATATTGCCAGGGGGTATGGAATGTAGTTATGTTGTCACAATACCTTCCCCTACATCCCACCCCCTCACAATGCAGACGATCGGCATGCCGACCAATAGGGACTGTTCCCGCTTGTGGATGTCCACGACACCCATAAAGTGGTCGCCACTGAGCTTGCAAGGAGCTTGTTGCGCTCGCCCCCTTCCCACGCGCTGGCATTCTGTTGCCGGGATAAAGGTGTCGGTATGCTGACCGGCGGTCACGCATACCACACACAAGGGGAATATACTGTGTAAGTAATAATAAGTAATAATAATACATTATTAATAATATATATTTCGAGGGATATAGTAAACTTACATATTTTATTACCATATAACATATTTTGGCACTCAGTGCAAACTAAACAATATAGAGAATTTGATTTGAGTGTACAGTGAAGGCTGGCAGATGATTATTAAACCATCAAACAAACATTCATAGCATGGCAATAGCAAAAATCTTTATCATGGCTCCTGACAAACACTAATGGAAGTAAATGTGTGTATATATATATATATATATACACTGCTCAAAAAAATAAAGGGAACACTTAAAGAATACAATGTAACTCCAAGTCAATCACACTTCTGTGAAATCAATCTGTCCACTTAGGAAGCAACACTGATTGACAATCAATTTCACATGCTGTTGTGCAAATGGAATAGACAACAGGTGGAAATTATAGGCAATTAGGAAGACACCCCCAATAAAGGAGTTGTTCTGCAGGTTGTGACCACAGACCACTTCTCAGCTCCTATGCTTTCTGGCTGATGTTTTGGTCACTTTTGAAAGCCGGCGGTGCTTTCACTCTAGTGGTAGCATGAGACGGAGTCTACAACCCACACAAGTGGCTCAGGTAGTGCAGCTCATCCAGGATGGCACATCAAAGCGAGCTGTGGCAAGAAGGTTTGCTGTGTCTGTCAGCGTAGTGTCCAGAGCATGGAGGCGCTACCAGGAGACAGGCCAGTACATCAGGAGACGTGGTGGAGGCCATAGGAGGGCAACAACCCAGCAGCATGACCGCTACCTCCACCTTTGTGCAAGGAGGAACAGGAGGAGCACTGCCAGAGCCCTGCAAAATGAGCTCCAGCAAGCCACAAATGTGCATGTGTCTACTCAAACGATCAGAAACAGACTCCATGAGGGTGGTATGAGGGCCCAACGTCCACAGGTGGGGGTTGTGCTTAAAGCCCAACACCATGCAGGATGTTTGGCATTTGCCAGAGAACACCAAGATTGGCAAATTCGCCACTGGCGCCCTGTGCTCTTAACTGATGAAAGCAGGTTCTCACTGGGCACATGTGACAGACGTGACAGAGTCTGGAGACGCCAAGGAGAACGTTCTGCTGCCTGCAACATCCTCCAGCGTGACTGGTTTGGCAGTGGGTCAGTAATGGTGTGGTGTGGCATTTCTTTGGGGGGCCGCAAAGCCGTCTATGTGCTCACCAGAGGTAGCCTGATTGCCATTAGGTACCGAGATGAGATCCTCAGACCCCTTGTGAGACCATATGCTGGTGTGGTTGGCCCTGGGTTCATCCTAATGCAAGACAATGCTAGACCTCATGTGGCTGGAGTTGGTCAGCAGTTCCTGCAAGACAAAGGCATTGATGCTACGGACTGGCCCGCCCGTTCCCCAGACCTGAATCCAATTGAGCACATCTGGGACATCATGTCTCGCTCAATCCACCAATGCCACGTTGCACCACAGACTGTCCAGGAGTTGGCGGATGCTTAAGTCCAGGTCTGGGAGGAGATCCCTCAGGAGACCACCCGCCACCTCATCAGGAGCATGCCCAGGCGTTGTAGGGAGGTCATACAGGCACGTGGAGGCCACACACACTACTGAGCCTCATTTTGACTTGTTTTAAGTTGGATCAGACTGTAGTGTGTTTTTCCACTTTAATTTTGAGTGTGACTCCAAATCCAGACCTCCATGGGTTAATAAATTTGATTTCCATTGATAATTTTTGTGTCATTTTGTTGTCAGCACATTCAACTATGTAAAGAACAAAGTATTTAATAAGAATATTTCATTCATTCAGATCTAGGATGTGTTGTTTAAGTGTTCCCTTTATTTTTTTGAGCAGTGTGTGTGTGTATATATATATATATATATATATATATATACACACACATACAAACAGTTCTTAGTGGCAGCACTCACACACAGTGCATAACTGGTCCGGTGCCCGCCTTGACTCCGCACATAGCTGTGGGTCCAATACAGCAAAGACGATGTAGGCGGCACTCAGAATATACTGCACAGCACAGGCAAGTTAGATGATAATCATTATCTAACCTGCTTGTGCTGTGCAGTATATTCTGAGTGCCGCCTACATCATCTTTGCTATATATATATATATATATATATAATATACAGATATATTGTATATACAGGTCGAGTATCCCATATCCAAAATGCTTGGGACCAGAAGTGTTTTGGATATCGGAATATTCCGTATTTTGGAATAGTTGCATACCATGATGAGGTATCATGGCGATGGGACCCAAGTCTACGCACAGAATGCATTTATGTTTCATATACACCTTATACACACAGCCTGAAGGTCATTTAATACAATATTTTTAATAACTTTGTGTATTAAACAAAGTTTGTGTACATTGAGTCATCAGAAAACAAAGGTTTCACTATCTTAGTCACACTCGAAAAATTCCGTATTTCGGAATATTCCGTATTTTGGAATATTTGGATAAGGGATACTCAACCTTTACATACACAGATTTATACATGCACATTTACTTCCATTAGTGGTTGTCGAGAGCCATTATACAGATTTTTGCTATTGCCACACTATGGGCCTAATTCAGACCTGATCCGCATCAGCAACATTTTTGTCTAATGGGCAAAACCATGTGCAGTGCAGGGGGGGGGGGGGCAGATATAAAATGAGCAGGAAGAGTTAGATTTGGGTGGGCTGTGTTCAAACTGAAATCTAACTTACACTGTAAAAACATCTCCTGCCTGCATCTCTCAGCCACACCGTCATCATCCCCCTATGTCTCTCAGCCACACCATCATCTCCTGCCTGCGTCTCTCAGCCACACCATCATCTCCTGCCTGCGTCTCTCAGTCACACCATCTGCATTTCTCACCATCCCCCTCACTCTGTGCCTTTCAGCCTCCCACTCTTAATTCTGTGCCTCTCAGCCTCCCACCATTCAGTCTGTGCCTCTCAGCCTTCCACCATTCAGTCTGTGCCTCTCAGCCTCCCACCATTCAGTCTGTGCCTCTCAGCCTCCCACCATTCAGTCTGTGCCTCTCAGCCTTTCCCTCTTTACTCTGTGTCTCTGAGCCTCCCATCCCTTACTCGGTGTCTCTCAGCCTGCCCCCATGGCCATTTTTAGGAGCGTGCGAGCTGTGCAAGCCCCCGACCCCCTACAGCGTCTGCTTACATGTAGACACCATTTGCTTGGCCCTGCCCACATCCCGTTGCACTGGGTGCATTATTAAAAGAAACAGCCCTGCCTTCCCCTCCCTTCACTCAGTGCCTCCCAGCCTGTTCCCCTTCACTCTGTGCCTCCCAGCCTGCTCCCCATTCACTCTGTGCCTCCCAGCCTGCTCGCCCTTCACTCTGTGCTTCCCAGCCTGCTCACCCTTCACTCTGTGCCTCTCAGCCTGCTCGCCCTTCACTCTGTGCCACTCAGCCTGCTCGCCCTTCACTCTGTGCCACTCAGCCTGCTCACCCTTCACACTGTGACTCAGCCTGCTCACCCTTCACACTGTGCCACTCAGCCTGCTCACCCTTCACACTGTGACTCTCGGCCTGCTCCCCTTTACTCTGTGCCTCTTGGCCTGCTCCCCCTTCAGTCTCTACATCTTGCCCTGCTCCCGCCTCACTCTGTGCCTCTCACCTTTTCACTCTATGCCTCTCAGCCTGCTCCCCCTTCAATATGTGCCTCTCAGCCTGCTCCCCCTTCAATATGTGCCTCTCAGCGTGCTCTCCCTTCAAGCTGCCTCTCAGCCTCCCCCATTCACTCTTTCAACCTGTTTCCCCCCTCCCTCATTCTGTATCTCTCACCTGTATGTGAGCTGGACATTGAGGCCAGGTGCCGCTTCTTCACTGCAGTATTCAGGCAGGGCAGGGCACCATGATGTAATGTGGGGCAGCGCAGGAGTGAGTGACAGGCTTGCCAGTGGTAATTCAAATGTGGCACACCTATCACTTTTGCTACATACTGCTCACCGATGTAGTCCGCTGCCACCTGGGTCTGCTTGTCTGTTAGTGCCCGGGACAAAAGTCCTGATAGTCGGCCGTGCGTGTGGGGTGTGCCGGACATTACAGGATGCCTGTGCACACGCCTATGCCAGGGCGTCCCATGTTCAGAACTTGAGTACACAGATGCAACTATTGAATGCACATTGGCCAAGCATGTACCTTCTGAGTAACCTGACAGTCGTGCAACATGGCTGCTGGCAGTAAGACACTAGAGACATTGCAACTGCGTACGAGATTGCAGTTGCAAGCTGTGACATGCCCCTGAAATTGTCACAACATGCCTCTGCTTCAGTCTCTACTCTCCTGTTCCCTCCCGTAAACACTACTTTACTGTCAATCACTTTGTGAATAAATCCTTATTGTGACAGCTGTCGCAAGACCGTTGTGGCAAAAGCACCGTCTGACTAATACACATGCACAGTATCAAAAAAATTGCTCCCCTGCGAACAAAATCGATATTGCAAGTATTTCACGATCAGGCATTAAGTTTATTGCTGTGTAAAAATATAGACTTAGAATCTTAAAAAAATGTTTGGAACGGGTATACAATACATATGCACTAGTACAGTAGTAGTATGTATGAAATTCTCTGTGCACACTACACCAAGAAGACAGTGTTAATTCAATTAAATTAATAAACCTTGTGAACAGTAAAATATGGCAGGTGCATTCCAAAATAACCCTTCCTGAATCTGATTAATAGAGTATGTGGTGTTGAATATTATTAATTCCCCTGCTTAATAAATATGACACAAAATAGCATTACATTTTACTATATGCTTAGCCAAAATGCCTCAGATCCTCTGTATTAGGTCTATTAATTATTTGTTGAAAATACCTATCTACCATGGTTCTCCCGGCAAAAGCTTTCTCATGCACAATAGAAAGGCTGAATAAGTGGTTAGTTTTCTTACTGGTGCCAGCCAGTATTGATGGACAGCTGAGTATCACTCAGGACCTGGTTCTGATTTGTATGCTAGATGTGGATGGATTTGCTATTGTTCCTGTTTACATGGAAGCAGCAGTGATAACACTTATATATTACTGCAGCAGGGGGATAATTCAGACCTGATCGCTGCTGTGCGTTTTCACACAGCAGGCGATCAGATCTGAACTGCGAATACGTATGCACTCAGTGGCGGATCCAGGGGGGGGGGGCACTCGGGCCCGTGCCCCCCCTGTCATTTGTGGCCGTTCACCCTCCGTCCGTCCGTCCCCGCCGCCGCCGCACAGGAAGATGACGGGCGCCCTCTGAGATTGTTTTACCAGCGGGCGCCCGTCTCCCTGCACAGCGGCAGCCGGAGGCAGGAGCTCAGTACTGAGCTCCGGCTTCCGGCGCTGTCACTGCGGCGTGCGCTATGGGAGAGACGTCAGTCATGATGTCTCTCTCATAGTGCTGAGGAGAGGACGCCAGGAGGAGGTCTGGAAGCGGGAACGGGGCTCGGTAAGTATGTCGTTTTTTATCTTTCTTAGTGCAGCGGGGGCATCTACTGGGGGCAAATTATGGGGGGACATTACTACTGAAGGGGCATCAACAAGGGACATTACTGCTGGGGGGCATTACTACGGGGGGCATTACTACTGGGGGGCATCTACTGGGGGCATTACTACTGGGGGGGGCATCTATTGGGGCATTACTACTGGGGGCAGCTACTGGGGGACATTTTTACTGGGGGGCATCTACTGGGGGCAAACTACTAGGGGCCATTATTACTGGGGGGCATCTACTAGGGGCAAACTACTGGGGGACATTATTACTGGGGGCATTATTATTGGGGCCAACTACAAGGGGGCAAACTACTGGGGGTAAGCTACAAGGGGGCAAACTACAAAGGGCTAACTACTGGGGGTATACTGCAGGAGGGCATTACCACTGGGGGCATAACTACTAGGGTGCTAAATGACTGGGGGTATTACTATAGGCAACATTACTACTGGGGGCAATACGGGCATTGCATAAGGGGCACCACTACTATGGGGTCTATATAAGGGGCACTACCAGTACAATGGACATTGCATAATGAGCGCTACTACTGTGGGCATTGCATAAGAAGCACTACTGTGGTGGGCATTATGTGTATTACGGGGTGCTACTACTGTGGACATTATTACGCTGCCCCCTGCCCCTCACACACTGCCCCCTGTACCCAGCACCTCACACACTGCCCCCTGCACCTTGACCCTCACACGCTGCCCCCAGTCCCTGAAACGCTGCCCCCTGCACACTGCACCATGCACCGAAGCCGCACGCAAATGTACTTGCCCCTTCCATGGTGTCCCCCCTATCATTTTCTTCTGGATCCGCCCCTGTATGCACTGCAATGCGCCGGCACATCGCAAAACAGCACCGGCATTTGTGCCTAGCGATGGGATGGTGCGAAAAAAATGATCGCACGGGCGATCGCTAGGTGATTGACAGGAAGTGGCCATTTGTGGGTGTCAACTGACCGTTTGTGTCCGGAAAAATGCAGGCGGGCTCAGGCGTTTGGAGGGAGGGTGTCTGACGTCAGCTCCGACCCGGATCACCTAGAATACATTGCAGCAGCTGAGTAAGTCCTGGTCTGTGCAGAGACTGCACAAACTGATGTTTGTGCAGCTCTGCTAAAGAAGCAAATGCACACTTGCACAGGCTTTACCCCTTCCCCTGTAGGCGGCGACTATCTGATCGCAGGGCTGCAAAAACGCACTGTAGCAGGGCCGGCTCCAGGCACGTTCGACTAGAGCGGCCGCGCGGGGCGCCACCCTTAATGGGGTCCGCGCGCTGGCGCCGCCATATTTGTGCCTGGAGCCAGCCTGCAGTGCTTCCTGGCCTCTTGTGTATGCGGCGCATAGCGTGCACACAAGAGTTTTAGAAGAGTGAGTCCGCCAGCGCCCTCAGCGGTGCTCCCCCTCCTGCCACCACCGCGTGGGGGAATTTATGGATCGGGCACTGTGTGGGGGCATTGTGGGGGCATATCTTGCACTGTGGGGGTATATCTTGCACTGTGGGGGTCTTATGTATCTGGAACTGTGGTGGCATATCTGCACTGTGGGGGCATTTATGTATCTGGCACTGGGGGCATATCTGCACTGTGGGGGCATTTATGTATCTGGCACTGTGGGGGCATATCTGCACTGTGGGGGCATTTATGTATCTGGCACTGTGGGGGCATATCTGGCACTGTGGGGGCATTTATGTATCTGGCACTGTGGGGGCATTAATGTATCTGGCACTGTGGGGGCATATCTGCACTGTGGGGGCGTTTATGTATCTGGCACTGTGGGGGCCTATCTGCACTGTAGGGGTATTTGTGTATCAGGCACTGTGGGGGCATATCTGCACTATGGGGGCATTTATGTATCGAACTGTGGGGGCATTTATGTATCTGGCACTGTGGGGGCATATCTGCACTGTGGGGGTATTTATGTATCTGGCACTGTGGGGGCGTTTATGTATGTGGCACTGTGGGGGCATATCTGCACTGTGGGGGCGTTTCTGTATCTGGCACTGTGGGGGCATATCTGCACTGTGTGGGCGTTTATGTATCTGGCACTGTGGGGGCGTTTATGTATCTGGCACTGTGGGGGCATTTATGTATCAGGCACTGTGGGGGCATTTATGTATCGAACTGTGGGGGCATTTATGTATCACACTGTGGGGGCATATCTGTACTGTGGGGGAATTTATGTATCAAGCACTGTGGGGCATATCTGCACTGTGGGGGCATTTATGTATCTGGCATTGTGGGGGCATTTATGTATCTGGCACTGTGGGGGCGTTTATGTATCTGGCACTGTAGGGGCAATTATGTATCTGGAACTGTGGGGACATATCTGGCACTGTGGCCATTTATGTGTCTGGCACTGCTGGGGGGCATGTCATGTGTATCTGGCACTGCTGGGGTGCATGTCATGTGTATCTGGCACTGCTGGGGTGCATGTCATGTGTATCTGGCACTTCTGGGGGGCATGACATGTGTAGCTGGCACGGCTGGGGAGCATATCATGTAGTGTTCCTGCTAGGTGTCTGTGGCTAGGCAAAGTATCTAACGTGCTCTGCCTGGCGTAAAGTGTCTAACGTGCTCTGCCTGTCGCAGTGTGTATAGGAGGTTCTACCTGGTGCAATGTGTATTAGCTGCACTACTGTGTGGTGTAATGTGAATTGCCACTATTATGTGGCCACACCTCTTCTCCACGAAGCAACGCTCCTAAATTTTCGGCGCGCACGGTAGTGATGAGCGGGTTCGGTTTCTCGGAAACCGAACCCCCCCGAACTTCACGCTTTTTACACGGGTCCGAGGAAGACTCGGATCTTCCCGCCTTGCTCGGTTAACCCGAGCGCGCCCGAACGTCATCATCCCGCTGTCGGATTCTCGCGAGGCTCGGATTCTATCGCGAGACTCGGATTCTATATAAGGAGCCGCGCGTCGCCGCCATTTTCACACGTGCATTGAGATTGATAGGGAGAGGACGTGGCTGGCGTCCTCTCCGTTTAGAATAGAAATAGATAGTGAGAGTGAGACACTTGATTTACTGGAGCTTAGGAGTACTCAGAGAGTGCAGAGTTTACTAGTGACTGACCAGTGACCACCAGTGCAGTTTTATTATTATTTAATATAATCCGTTCTCTGCCTGAAAAAAAACAATATACAGTGACACAGTATACCATATCTGTGCTCAGCCTCAGTGTGCTGCATCATCTATGTATATCTGACTGTGCTGAGTGCTCACTGCTCACACAGCTTAATTGTGGGGGAGACTGGGGAGCAGTTATAGCAGGAGTACATATATTTGACAGTGCACACTTTTGCTGCCAGAGTGCCACTGCCAGTGTGACTGACCAGTGACCAGTGACCACCAGTATATTGTGATTGTCTGCCTGAAAAAGTTAAACACTCATCGTGTGGTGTTTTTATTCTATAAACGCATTCTGCTGACAGTGTCCAGCAGGTCCGTCATTATATAATATATACCTGTCCTGCAGTAGTGATATACATATATTTTTATATCATTATCATCCAGTCTATACTAGCAGCAGACGCAGTACGGTAGTCCACGGCTGTAGCTACCTCTGTGTCGGCAGTCGCTCGTCCATAATTGTATACCTACCTGTGGTGGTTTTTTTTTTTTCTATCTTCTTCATACTAGTAGTTAACTTTATGAGTCTGCAGTGCTGACAGTGTCCAGTAGGTCCGTCATTATATAATATATACCTGTCCGGCTGCAGTAGTGATATATATATATTTTTTATATCATTATCATCCAGTCTATATTAGCAGCAGACGCAGTACGGTAGTCCACGGCTGTAGCTACCTCTGTGTCGGCAGTCGCTCGTCCATCCATAATTGTATACCACCTACCTGTTGTGTTTTTTTTTTCTATCTTCTTGATACTAGTAGCTTACTTTAGGAGTCTGCAGTGCTGACAGTGTCCAGCAGGTCCGTCATTATATAATATATACCTGTCCGGCTGCAGTAGTGATATATATATATTTTTTATATCATTATCATCCAGTCTATATTAGCAGCAGACGCAGTACGGTAGTCCACGGCTGTAGCTACCTCTGTGTCGGCAGTCGCTCGTCCATCCATAATTGTATACCACCTACCTGTTGTGTTTTTTTTTTTCTATCTTCTTGATACTAGTAGCTTACTTTAGGAGTCTGCAGTGCTGACAGTGTCCAGCAGGTCCGTCATTATATAATATATACCTGTCCGGCTGCAGTAGTGATAAATATATATTTTTATATCATTATCATCCAGTCTATATTAGCAGCAGACGCAGTACGGTAGTCCACGGCTGTAGCTACCTCTGTGTCGGCAGTCGCTCGTCCATCCATAATTGTATACCACCTACCTGTTGTGGTTTTTTTTTTTCAATCTTCTTGATACTAGTAGCTTACTTTAGGAGTCTGCAGTGCTGACAGTGTCCAGCAG
Source organism: Pseudophryne corroboree (assembly GCF_028390025.1). Lineage (NCBI taxonomy): Eukaryota > Metazoa > Chordata > Amphibia > Anura > Myobatrachidae > Pseudophryne > Pseudophryne corroboree. The sequence continues at coordinate 154,868,368 of NC_086453.1, read as the reverse complement.
GTCCGTCATTATATAATACATACCTGTCCGGCTGCAGTAGTGATATATATATATTTTTTATATCATTATCATCCAGTCTATATTAGCAGCAGGCGCAGTACGGTAGTCCACGGCTGTAGCTACCTCTGTGTCGGCAGTCGCTCGTCCATCCATAATTGTATACCACCTACCTGTTGTGGTTTTTTTTTTCTATCTTCTTGATACTAGTAGCTTACTTTAGGAGTCTGCAGTGCTGACAGTGTCCAGCAGGTCCGTCATTATATAATATATACCTGTCCGGCTGCAGTAGTGATATATATATATTTTTATATCATTATCATCCAGTCTATATTAGCAGCAGATGCAGTACGGTAGTCCACGGCTGTAGCTACCTCTGTGTCGGCAGTCGCTCGTCCATCCATAATTGTATACCACCTACCTGTTGTGTTTTTTTTTTTTTTCTATCTTCTTGATACTAGTAGCTTACTTTAGGAGTCTGCAGTGCTGACAGTGTCCAGCAGGTCCGTCATTATATAATACATACCTGTCCGGCTGCAGTAGTGATATATATATATTTTTTATATCATTATCATCCAGTCTATAATAGCAGCAGACGCAGTACGGTAGTCCACGGCTGTAGCTACCTCTGTGTCGGCAGTCGCTCGTCCATCCATAATTGTATACCACCTACCTGTGGTGTTTTTTTTTTTCTATCTTCTTGATACTAGTAGCTTACTTTAGGAGTCTGCAGTGCTGACAGTGTCCAGCAGGTCCGTCATTATATAATATATACCTGTCCGGCTGCAGTAGTGATATATATATATTTTTTATATCATTATTATCCAGTCTATATTAGCAGCAGACGCAGTACGGTAGTCCACGGCTGTAGCTACCTCTGTGTCGGCAGTCGCTCGTCCATCCATAAGTATACTAGTATCCATCCATCTCCATTGTTTACCTGAGGTGCCTTTTAGTTGTGCCTATTAAAATATGGAGAACAAAAATGTTGAGGTTCCAAAAATAGGGAAAGATCAAGATCGACTTCCACCTCGTGCTGAAGCTGCTGCCACTAGTCATGGCCGAGACGATGAAATGCCAGCAACGTCGTCTGCCAAGGCCGATGCCCAATGTCATAGTACAGAGCATGTAAAATCCAAAACACCAAATATCAGTAAAAAAAGGACTCAAAAATCTAAAATAAAATCGTCGGAGGAGAAGCGTAAACTTGCCAATATGCCATTTACCACACGGAGTGGCAAGGAACGGCTGAGACCCTGGCCTATGTTCATGGCTAGTGGTTCAGCTTCACATGAGGATGGAAGCACTCAGCCTCTCGCTAGAAAAATTAAAAGACTCAAGCTGGCAAAAGCACAGCAAAGAACTGTGCGTTCTTCGAAATCACAAATCCACAAGGAGAGTCCAATTGTGTCGTTTGCGATGCCTGACCTTCCCAACACTGGACGTGAAGAGCATGCGCCTTCCACCATTTGCACGCCCCCTGCAAGTGCTGGAAGGAGCACCCGCAGTCCAGTTCCTGATAGTCAGATTGAAGATGTCAGTGTTGAAGTACACCAGGATGAGGAGGATATGGGTGTTGCTGGCGCTGGGGAGGAAATTGACCAGGAGGATTCTGATGGTGAGGTGGTTTGTTTAAGTCAGGCACCCGGGGAGACACCTGTTGTCCGTGGGAGGAATATGGCCATTGACATGCCTGGTGAAAATACCAAAAAAATCAGCTCTTCGGTGTGGAAGTATTTCAACAGAAATGCGGACAACATTTGTCAAGCCGTGTGTTGCCTTTGTCAAGCTGTAATAAGTAGGGGTAAGGACGTTAACCACCTCGGAACATCCTCCCTTATACGTCACCTGCAGCGCATTCATCATAAGTCAGTGACAAGTTCAAAAACTTTGGGCGACAGCGGAAGCAGTCCACTGACCAGTAAATCCCTTCCTCTTGTAACCAAGCTCACGCAAACCACCCCACCAACTCCCTCAGTGTCAATTTCCTCCTTCCCCAGGAATGCCAATAGTCCTGCAGGCCATGTCACTGGCAATTCTGACGAGTCCTCTCCTGCCTGGGATTCCTCCGATGCATCCTTGCGTGTAACGCCTACTGCTGCTGGCGCTGCTGTTGTTGCTGCTGGGAGTCGATGGTCATCCCAGAGGGGAAGTCGTACTTGTAAGACCACTTTTACTACTTCCACCAAGCAATTGACTGTCCAACAGTCCTTTGCGAGGAAGATGAAATATCACAGCAGTCATCCTGCTGCAAAGCGGATAACTGAGGCCTTGGCATCCTGGGCGGTGAGAAACGTGGTTCCAGTATCCATCATTACTGCAGAGCCAACTAGAGACTTGTTGGAGGTACTGTGTCCCCGGTACCAAATACCATCTAGGTTCCATTTCTCTAGGCAGGCGATACCGAAAATGTACACAGACCTCAGAAAAAGACTCACCAGTGTCCTAAAAAATGCAGTTGTACCCAATGTCCACTTAACCACGGACATGTGGACAAGTGGAGCAGGGCAGGCTCAGGACTATATGACTGTGACAGCCCACTGGGTAGATGTATGGACTCCCGCCGCAAGAACAGCAGCGGCGGCCCCAGTAGCAGCATCTCGCAAACGCCAACTCTTTCCTAGGCAGGCTACGCTTTGTATCACCGCTTTCCAGAATACGCACACAGCTAAAAACCTCTTACGGCAACTGAGGAAGATCATCGCAGAATGGCTTACCCCAATTGGACTCTCCTGTGGATTTGTGGCATCGGACAACGCCAGCAATATTGTGTGTGCATTAAATCTGGGCAAATTCCAGCACGTCCCATGTTTTGCACATACCTTGAATTTGGTGGTGCAGAATTATTTAAAAAACGAGAGGGGCGTGCAAGAGATGCTGTCGGTGGCCAGAAGAATTGCGGGACACTTTCGGCGAACAGGCACCACGTACAGAAGACTGGAGCACCACCAAAAACGCCTGAACCTGCCCTGCCATCATCTGAAGCAAGAAGTGGTAACAAGGTGGAATTCAACCCTATATATGCTTCAGAGGTTGGAGGAGCAGCAAAAGGCCATTCAAGCCTATACAACTGAGCACGATATAGGAGGTGGAATGCACCTGTCTCAAGCGCAGTGGATAATGATTTCAACGTTGTGCAAGGTTCTGCAACCTTTTGAACTTGCCACACGTGAAGTCAGTTCAGACACTGCCAGCCTGAGTCAGGTCATTCCCCTCATCAGGCTTTTGCAGAAGAAGCTGGAGACATTGAAGGAGGAGCTAACACAGAGCGATTCCGCTAGGCATGTGGGACTTGTGGATGGAGCCCTTAATTCGCTTAACAAGGATTCACGGGTGGTCAATCTGTTGAAATCAGAGCACTACATTTTGGCCACCGTGCTCGATCCTAGATTTAAAACCTACCTTGGATCTCTCTTTCCGGCAGACACAAGTCTGCTGGGGTTCAAAGAACTGCTGGTGACAAAATTGTCAAGTCAAGCGGAACGCGACCTGTCAACATCTCCTCCTTCACATTCTCCCGCAACTGGGGGTGCGAGGAAAAGGCTCAGAATTCCGAGCCCACCCGCTGGCGGTGATGCAGGGCAGTCTGGAGCGACTGCTGATGCTGACATCTGGTCCGGACTGAAGGACCTGACAACGATTACGGACATGTTGTCTACTGTCACTGCATATGATTCTCTCCCCATTGAAAGAATGGTGGAGGATTATATGAGTGACCGCATCCAAGTAGGCACGTCAGACAGTCCGTACTTATACTGGCAGGAAAAAGAGGCAATTTGGAGGCCCTTGCACAAACTGGCTTTATTCTACCTAAGTTGCCCTCCCACAAGTGTGTACTCCGAAAGAGTGTTTAGTGCCGCCGCTCACCTTGTCAGCAATCGGCGTACGAGGTTACATCCTGAAAATGTGGAGAAGATGATGTTCATTGAAATGAATTATAATCAATTCCTCCGTGGAGACATTGACCAGCAGCAATTGCCTCCACAAAGTACACAGGGAGCTGAGATGGTGGATTCCAGTGGGGACGAATTGATAATCTGTGAGGAGGGGGATGTACACGGTGATATATCGGAGGATGATGATGAGGTGGACATCTTGCCTCTGTAGAGCCAGTTTGTGCAAGGAGAGATTAATTGCTTCTTTTTTGGTGGGGGTCCAAACCAACCCGTCATTTCAGTCACAGTCGTGTGGCAGACCCTGTGACTGAAATGATGGGTTGGTTAAAGTGTGCATGTCCTGTTTATACAACATAAGGGTGGGTGGGAGGGCCCAAGGACAATTCCATCTTGCACCTCTTTTTTCTTTCATTTTTCTTTGCGTCATGTGCTGTTTGGGGAGTAGTTTTTGGAAGGGCCATCCTGAGTGACACTGCAGTGCCACTCCTAGATGGGCCAGGTGTTTGTGTCGGCCACTTGGGTCGCTTATCTTAGTCACACAGCTACCTCATTGCGCCTCTTTTTTTCTTTGCGTCATGTGCTGTTTGGGGGGTGTTTTTTGGAAGGGCCATCCTGCGTGACACTGCAGTGCCACTCCTAGATGGGCCAGGTGTTTGTGTCGGCCACTTGGGTCGCTTATCTTAGTCACACAGCTACCTCATTGCGCCTCTTTTTTTCTTTGCGTCATGTGCTGTTTGGGGGGTGTTTTTTGGAAGGGCCATCCTGCGTGACACTGCAGTGCCACTCCTAGATGGGCCAGGTGTTTGTGTCGGCCACTCGGGTCGCTTATCTTAGTCACACAGCTACCTCATTGCGCCTCTTTTTTTCTTTGCGTCATGTGCTGTTTGGGGGGTGTTTTTTGGAAGGGCCATCCTGCGTGACACTGCAGTGCCACTCCTAGATGGGCCAGGTGTTTGTGTCGGCCACTTGGGTCGCTTATCTTAGTCACACAGCTACCTCATTGCGCCTCTTTTTTTTTTTGCGTCATGTGCTGTTTGGGGGGGGGGGGTTTGGAAGGGCCATCCTGCGTGACACTGCAGTGCCACTCCTAGATGGGCCAGGTGTTTGTGTCGGCCACTTGGGTCGCTTATCTTAGTCACACAGCTACCTCATTGCGCCTCTTTTTTTCTTTGCGTCATGTGCTGTTTGGGGGGTGTTTTTTGGAAGGGCCATCCTGCGTGACACTGCAGTGCCACTCCTAGATGTTCCAGGTGTTTGTGTCGGCCACTTGGGTCGCTTATCTTAGTCACACAGCTACCTCATTGCGCCTCTTTTTTTCTTTGCGCCATGTGCTGTTTGGGGGGTGTTTTTTGGAAGGGCCATCCTGCGTGACACTGCAGTGCCACTCCTAGATGGGCCAGGTGTTTGTGTCGGCCACTTGGGTCGCTTATCTTAGTCACACAGCTACCTCATTGCGCCTCTTTTTTTCTTTGCGTCATGTGCTGTTTGGGGGGTGTTTTTTGGAAGGGCCATCCTGCGTGACACTGCAGTGCCACTCCTAGATGTTCCAAGTGTTTGTGTCGGCCACTAGGGTCGCTTATCTTAGTCACACAGCTACCTCATTGCGCCTCTTTTTTTTCTTCTTTGCGTCATGTGCTGTTTGGGGAGTAGTTTTTTGAAGGGCTATCCTGCGTGACACTGCAGTGCCACTCCTAGATGGGCCAGGTGTTTGTGTCGGCCACTTGGGTCGCTGAGCTTAGTCATCCAGCGACCTCGGTGCAAATTTTAGGACTAAAAATATTATTGTGAGGTGTGAGGTGTTCAGAATAGACTGAAAATGAGTGGAAATTATGCTTATTGAGGTTAATAATACTTTGGGATCAAAATGACCCCCAAATTCTATGATTTAAGCATTTTTTAGGGTTTTTTGAAAAAAACACCCGAATCCAAAACACACCCGAATCCGACAAAAAAAATTCGGTGAGGTTTTGCCAAAACGCGTTCGAACCCAAAACACGGCCGCGGAACCGAACCCAAAACCAAAACACAAAACCCGAAAAATTTCCGGTGCTCATCACTAGCGCACGGTCCATGCTCTGGCATGTGGGCAGGGAAGCACCAAGCATTACAGTATGTACATCATTTTGCCCTCCTAACTTAAAAATGTGCCCTCCCTGTGATCAACACCCTGCCCTAAAAAGTGAACACTATCATGTGTAGCTGGCACTGCTGGGGGGCATGTCATGCAGATCCTACCTGTCACAATCCTAATTTATTATTCACATATTCTACTAGTTTTCTTGTGACTTACCTCTGCCACCTGTTCCGCAGGCTACAATATCCACATTTGCCAGGGGGTACTGCTCAGCATATAGGCTGCTGCATGTGTCTGTGTTTCTAATTACTGAGTCTCCTTCCTGACTGATTACACTGGGGAACAAAAAAATATTTTTACATGGTGCCTGGAATTTTAGACTTGATTCTGGGTATTTGAATGCTGCTGATTCCGAAAATTCCATCCATTACGTTCTAGGAGCTTTAGTTTTTGGGATATTGCTGACTTCAATACTTATTGTTCTTATGATTACTTTATATATACTTATGATATAATACAATATGTATAAATTTGTACGTATATATTTCATATCTTGATAAGCAGACCTGATGGACAAAAACTAATGTCATTTTCAGAATCTACGACCCCAAAATACCCCAATAAAGGGTCTAACATCTCCGTAACCAAACGTTGTGTTCCCCAGTGTTATACACCTGAGAGTTCTGTGTTTGTGAAGTCTGCAGAATCTTTATTACAGTAGAGGTTGCAGTCCAGCTAGCAGTGCTGGACCTGAACTGCAGAGGAATAGTGGCTCTTACCACGGGCAAGCAGGCTTTTTGCCCGGGGCGCCGATGCCCCGAGGGCGCCGCCGTGGCAAGAGCCGCATACTAATCCCCCCCAGTCCCCGGTTGCAGCAGGCACCGTGGGTTGTGTGGGCACCCTCTGCAGCCGGCGTCGCTGACTGACACTAGAGGTCAAAATTGACTCCTAGTGTCTGTGCGACGCTGCTATTGGAGAGACGTCATGACGTCTCTCCCATAGTAGAGAGGAGCCGGCGGCCGGAGACGGAGGGCAGCGCAGCAGGAGCGGTAAGTATTGTGTGTGTGGGTTTTTTTTTATGTGTGTGTGTGCGGCGCTACTGGGGCACAACTATTGGGGAAACTGGCACAGCTACAGGGGGCACAACTACTGGGGGCACTGGCACAGCTACAGGGGGCAAAACTACTGGGGGCACTGGCAAAGCTACAAGTGGCACAGCTAGGGGGCACAGCTACTGGGGGCACTGGCACAGCTACAGGGGTCATAACTACTAAGGGCACTGGCACAGCTACAGGGGTCACAACTGCTGGGGTCACAACTGCTAGGGTCACAACTGCTGGGGGCACAACTACAGGGGACACAGCTACAAGGGGCACAGCTACAGGGGCCACAGCTACTGGGAGGGCAAAGCTACAGGGGGCACAACTACCGGGGGCACAGATACAGGGGGCACAGATACAGGGGGCACATCTACTGGGGGCACAGCTACTGGGGGCACAACTACAGGGGTCACAACAATTAGGGGCACTGCTACTGGGGGCACAGCTACTGGGCTCACAACTATTGGGGGCACTGCTACAGGGGGCAAAGCTGCTGGGGACACAACTACTGGGGGGCAAATCTACTGGGGGTACAGCTATAGGGGAGCACAAGTACAAGAAGATAACTGTGGCCATGCCCCTTCCCTATGAAGAAGCCACGCCCATATTTTACCTTGGGGGGGGGCGCACCGCAGGAAACTTTCACCCTGGGCGCCACAAGGTCTAGAACCGGTCCTGCTGCAGAGATCATGTGAATGTGTTGCTTTCAGTTTTCTTTAGTGCTTGCCATTCTCTCTGCACATTCACTGACATTGTCCTGCTGAAAGATGAACCGTCGCCCTAGTCTGAGGTCAAGAGCGCTCTGGAGCAAGTTTTCATTCAGGATGTCTCTGTACACTGCTGCATTCATCTTTCCCTCTATCCTGACTAGTCTCCCAGTTCCTGCCACTGAAAAACATCCCCACAGCATGATGCTGCCGCCACCATACTTCACTGTAGGGATGGTATTGGCCTGGTGGTGAGCTGTGCCAGGTTTCCTCCAAACATGACGCCTGGCATTCACACCAAAGAGTTCAATCTTTGTCTCATCAGACCAGAGAATTTTGTTTCTCATGGTCTGTCAGTTCTTCAGGGGCATTTTGCCAAACTCCAGGCGGGCTGCCATGTGCTTTTTACTAAGGAGTGGTTTCCATCTGGCCACTCTACCATACAGGCCTGATTGGTGGATTGCTGCAGAGATGGTTGTCCTCCTGGAAGGTTCTCCTCTCTCCACAGAGGAATGCTGTAGCTCTGACAGAATGACCATCAGGTCCTTGGTTACCTCCCTGACTAGGGCCCTTTTCCCCTGATCGCTCGATTTAGACAGCCGGACAGCTCTAGGAAGAGCCCTGGTAGTTCCAAACTTCTTCCATTTACAGTTGATGGAAGCCACTGTGCTCATTGGAACCTTCAAAGCAGCAGATATTTTTCTGTACCCTGCCCCAGATTTGTGCCTCGAGACAATCCTGTCTCGGAGGTCTACAGACAATTCCTTTGACTTTATGCTTTGTTTGTGCTCATAAATGCACTATCAAATGTGAGACCTCATATAGACAGGTGTGTGCCTTTCCAAATCATGTCCAATCAACTGAATTTACCACAGATGGACTCCAATAAAGCTGTAGGAACATCTCAAAGATGATCAGTGGAAACAGGATGCACCTAAGCTCAATTTTGAGCTTCATGGAAAAGTTTGTGAATACTTATGTACATGTGATTTCTTAATTTTTTTATTTTTTTTTATAAATTTGCAAAAATGTATTTAAAAAAAAACACATTTTTTCACGTTGTCATTATGGGGTATTGTGTGTAGAATTTTGAGGGGAAAAAATAAATTTATTCCATTTTGGAATAAAGCTGTAACATAACAAAATGTGGAAAAAGTTAGAGATGAGCGGGTTCGGTTTCTTTGAATCCGAACCCGCACGAACTTCACTTTTTTTTTCACGGGTCCGAGCGACTCGGATCTTCCCGCCTTGCTCGGTTAACCCGAGCGCGCACCGAACGTCATCATGACGCTGTCGGATTCTCGCGAGACTCGGATTCTATATAAGGAGCCGCGCGTCGCCGCCATTTTCACACGTGCATTGAGATTGATAGGGAGAGGACGTGGCTGGCGTCCTCTCCATTAGAATAGATTAGAAGAGAGAGAGAGAGAGATTGTGCAGACAGAGTTTACCACAGTGACCAGTGCAGTTGTTGTTAAGTTAACTTTTATTTAATATATCCGTTCTCTGCTATATCCGTTCTCTGCCTGAAAAAAACGATACACAGCAGTCACACAGTGTGACTCAGTCTGTGTGCACTCAGCTCAGCCCAGTGTGCTGCACATCAATGTATAAAAGCTTATAATAATTGTGGGGGAGACTGGGGAGCACTGCAGGTTGTTATAGCAGGAGCCAGGAGTACATAATATTATATTAATTTAAAATTAAACAGTGCACACTTTTGCTGCAGGAGTGCCACTGCCAGTGTGACTAGTGGTGACCAGTGCCTGACCACCAGTATAGTAGTATATTGTTGTATACTATCTCTTTATCAACCAGTCTATATTAGCAGCAGACACAGTACAGTGCGGTAGTTCACGGCTGTGGCTACCTCTGTGTCGGCAGTCGGCACTCGGCAGGCAGTCCGTCCATCCATAATTGTATAATTATATACCACCTAACCGTGGTATTTTTTTTTCTTTCTTTATACCGTCGTCATAGTCATACTAGTTGTTACGAGTATACTACTATCTCTTTATCAACCAGTGTACAGTGCGGTAGTTCACGGCTGTGGCTACCTCTGTGTCGGCAGTCGGCAGGCAGTCCGTCCATCCATAATTGTATTATTATAATATATACCACCTAACCGTGGTTTTTTTTTCATTCTTTATACCGTCATAGTGTCATACTAGTTGTTACGAGTATACTACTATCTCTTTATCAACCAGTGTACAGTGCGGTAGTTCACGGCTGTGGCTACCTCTGTGTCGGCAGTCGGCAGGCAGTCCGTCCATCCATAATTGTATTATAATATATACCACCTAACCGTGGTTTTTTTTTCATTCTTTATACCGTCATAGTGTCATACTAGTTGTTACGAGTATACTACTATCTCTTTATCAACCAGTGTACAGTGCGGTAGTTCACGGCTGTGGCTACCTCTGTGTCGGCAGTCGGCAGGCAGTCCGTCCATCCATAATTGTATTATAATATATACCACCTAACCGTGGTTTTTTTTTCATTCTTTATACCGTCATAGTCAGTCATACTAGTTGTTACGAGTATACTACTATCTCTTTATCAACCAGTGTACAGTGCGGTAGTTCACGGCTGTGGCTACCTCTGTGTCGGCACTCGGCAGGCAGTCCGTCCATCCATAATTGTATTATAATATATACCACCTAACCGTGGTTTTTTTTTCATTCTTTATACCGTCATAGTGTCATACTAGTTGTTACGAGTATACTACTATCTCTTTATCAACCAGTGTACAGTGCGGTAGTTCACGGCTGTGGCTACCTCTGTGTCGGCAGTCGGCAGGCAGTCCGTCCATCCATAATTGTATTATAATATATACCACCTAACCGTGGTTTTTTTTTTCATTCTTTATACCGTCATAGTGTCATACTAGTTGTTACGAGTATACTACTATCTCTTTATCAACCAGTGTACAGTGCGGTAGTTCACGGCTGTGGCTACCTCTGTGTCGGCAGTCGGCAGGCAGTCCGTCCATCCATAATTGTATTATAATATATACCACCTAACCGTGGTTTTTTTTTCATTCTTTATACCGTCATAGTCAGTCATACTAGTTGTTACGAGTATACTACTATCTCTTTATCAACCAGTGTACAGTGCGGTAGTTCACGGCTGTGGCTACCTCTGTGTCGGAACTCGGCAGGCAGTCCGTCCATCCATAATTGTATTACAATATATACCACCTAACCGTGGTTTTTTTTTCATTCTTTATACCGTCATAGTCAGTCATACTAGTTGTTACGAGTATACTACTATCTCTTTATCAACCAGTGTACAGTGCGGTAGTTCACGGCTGTGGCTACCTCTGTGTCGGAACTCGGCAGGCAGTCCGTCCATCCATAATTGTATTACAATATATACCACCTAACCGTGGTTTTTTTTTCATTCTTTATACCGTCATAGTCAGTCATACTAGTTGTTACGAGTATACTACTATCTCTTTATCAACCAGTGTACAGTGCGGTAGTTCACGGCTGTGGCTACCTCTGTGTCGGAACTCGGCAGGCAGTCCGTCCATCCATAATTGTATTATTATAATATATACCACCTAACCGTGGTTTTTTTTTCATTCTTTATACCGTCATAGTGTCATACTAGTTGTTACGAGTATACTACTATCTCTTTATCAACCAGTGTACAGTGCGGTAGTTCACGGCTGTGGCTACCTCTGTGTCGGCACTCGGCAGGCAGTCCGTCCATCCATAATTGTATTACAATATATACCACCTAACCGTGGTTTTTTTATACCACCTAACCGTGGCAGTCCGTCCATAATTGTATACTAGTATCCAATCCATCCATCTCCATTGTTTACCTGAGGTGCCTTTTAGTTCTGCCTATAAAATATGGAGAACAAAAAAGTTGAGGTTCCAAAATTAGGGAAAGATCAAGATCCACTTCCACCTCGTGCTGAAGCTGCTGCCACTAGTCATGGCCGAGACGATGAAATGCCAGCAACGTCGTCTGCCAAGGCCGATGCCCAATGTCATAGTACAGAGCATGTAAAATCCAAAACACCAAATATCAGTAAAAAAAGGACTCAAAAATCTAAAATAAAATCGTCGGAGGAGAAGCGTAAACTTGCCAATATGCCATTTACCACACGGAGTGGCAAGGAACGGCTGAGGCCCTGGCCTATGTTCATGGCTAGTGGTTCAGCTTCACATGAGGATGGAAGCACTCAGCCTCTCGCTAGAAAACTGAAAAGACTCAAGCTGGCAAAAGCACCGCAAAGAACTGTGCGTTCTTTGAAATCCCAAATCCACAAGGAGAGTCCAATTGTGTCGTTTGCGATGCCTGACCTTCCCAACACTGGACGTGAAGAGCATGCGCCTTCCACTATTTGCATGCCCCCTGCAAGTGCTGGAAGGAGCACCCGCAGTCCAGTTCCTGATAGTCAGATTGAAGATGTCAGTGTTGAAGTACACCAGGATGAGGAGGATATGGGTGTTGCTGGCGCTGGGGAGGAAATTGACCAGAAGGATTCTGATGGTGAGGTGGTTTGTTTAAGTCAGGCACCCGGGGAGACACCTGTTGTCCGTGGGAGGAATATGGCCGTTGACATGCCAGGTGAAAATACCAAAAAAATCAGCTCTTCGGTGTGGAGGTATTTCACCAGAAATGCGGACAACAGGTGTCAAGCCGTGTGTTCCCTTTGTCAAGCTGTAATAAGTAGGGGTAAGGACGTTAACCACCTCGGAACATCCTCCCTTATACGTCACCTGCAGCGCATTCATAATAAGTCAGTGACAAGTTCAAAAACTTTGGGTGACAGCGGAAGCAGTCCACTGACCAGTAAATCCCTTCCTCTTGTAACCAAGCTCACGCAAACCACCCCACCAACTCCCTCAGTGTCAATTTCCTCCTTCCCCAGGAATGCCAATAGTCCTGCAGGCCATGTCACTGGCAAGTCTGACGAGTCCTCTCCTGCCTGGGATTCCTCCGATGCATCCTTGCGTGTAACGCCTACTGCTGCTGGCGCTGCTGTTGTTGCCGCTGGGAGTCGATGGTCATCCCAGAGGGGAAGTCGTAAGCCCACTTGTACTACTTCCAGTAAGCAATTGACTGTTCAACAGTCCTTTGCGAGGAAGATGAAATATCACAGCAGTCATCCTACTGCAAAGCGGATAACTGAGTCCTTGACAACTATGTTGGTGTTAGACGTGCGTCCGGTATCCGCCGTTAGTTCACAGGGAACTAGACAATTTATTGAGGCAGTGTGCCCCCGTTACCAAATACCATCTAGGTTCCACTTCTCTAGGCAGGCGATACCGAGAATGTACACGGACGTCAGAAAAAGACTCACCAGTGTCCTAAAAAATGCAGTTGTACCCAATGTCCACTTAACCACGGACATGTGGACAAGTGGAGCAGGGCAGGGTCAGGACTATATGACTGTGACAGCCCACTGGGTAGATGTATGGACTCCCGCCGCAAGAACAGCAGCGGCGGCACCAGTAGCAGCATCTCGCAAACGCCAACTCTTTCCTAGGCAGGCTACGCTTTGTATCACCGCTTTCCAGAATACGCACACAGCTGAAAACCTCTTACGGCAACTGAGGAAGATCATCGCGGAATGGCTTACCCCAATTGGACTCTCCTGTGGATTTGTGGCATCGGACAACGCCAGCAATATTGTGTGTGCATTAAATATGGGCAAATTCCAGCACGTCCCATGTTTTGCACATACCTTGAATTTGGTGGTGCAGAATTTTTTAAAAAACGACAGGGGTGTGCAAGAGATGCTGTCGGTGGCCAGAAGAATTGCGGGACACTTTCGGCGTACAGGCACCACGTACAGAAGACTGGAGCACCACCAAAAACTACTGAACCTGCCCTGCCATCATCTGAAGCAAGAAGTGGTAACGAGGTGGAATTCAACCCTCTATATGCTTCAGAGGTTGGAGGAGCAGCAAAAGGCCATTCAAGCCTATACAATTGAGCACGATATAGGAGATGGAATGCACCTGTCTCAAGTGCAGTGGAGAATGATTTCAACGTTGTGCAAGGTTCTGATGCCCTTTGAACTTGCCACACGTGAAGTCAGTTCAGACACTGCCAGCCTGAGTCAGGTCATTCCCCTCATCAGGCTTTTGCAGAAGAAGCTGGAGGCATTGAAGAAGGAGCTAACACGGAGCGATTCCGCTAGGCATGTGGGACTTGTGGATGCAGCCCTTAATTCGCTTAACAAGGATTCACGGGTGGTCAATCTGTTGAAATCAGAGCACTACATTTTGGCCACCGTGCTCGATCCTAGATTTAAAGCCTACCTTGGATCTCTCTTTCCGGCAGACACAGGTCTGCTGGGGTTGAAAGACCTGCTGGTGACAAAATTGTCAAGTCAAGCGGAACGCGACCTGTCAACATCTCCTCCTTCACATTCTCCCGCAACTGGGGGTGCGAGGAAAAGGCTCAGAATTCCGAGCCCACCCGCTGGCGGTGATGCAGGGCAGTCTGGAGCGACTGCTGATGCTGACATCTGGTCCGGACTGAAGGACCTGACAACGATTACGGACATGTCGTCTACTGTCACTGCATATGATTCTCTCAACATTGATAGAATGGTGGAGGATTATATGAGTGACCGCATCCAAGTAGGCACGTCACACAGTCCGTACTTATACTGGCAGGAAAAAGAGGCAATTTGGAGGCCCTTGCACAAACTGGCTTTATTCTACCTAAGTTGCCCTCCCACAAGTGTGTACTCCGAAAGAGTGTTTAGTGCCGCCGCTCACCTTGTCAGCAATCGGCGTACGAGGTTACATCCAGAAAATGTGTAGAAGATGATGTTCATTAAAATGAATTATAATCAATTCCTCCGCGGAGACATTGACCAGCAGCAATTGCCTCCACAAAGTACACAGGGAGCTGAGATGGTGGATTCCAGTGGGGACGAATTGATAATCTGTGAGGAGGGGGATGTACACGGTGATATATCGGAGGGTGAAGATGAGGTGGACATCTTGCCTCTGTAGAGCCAGTTTGTGCAAGGAGAGATTAATTGCTTCTTTTTGGGGGGGGGTCCAAACCAACCCGTCATATCAGTCACAGTCGTGTGGCAGACCCTGTCACTGAAATGATGGGTTGGTTAAAGTGTGCATGTCCTGTTTTGTTTATACAACATAAGGGTGGGTGGGAGGGCCCAAGGATAATTCCATCTTGCACCTCTTTTTTCTTTTCTTTTTCTTTGCATCATGTGCTGATTGGGGAGGGTTTTTTGGAAGGGACATCCTGCGTGACACTGCAGTGCCACTCCTAGATGGGCCCGGTGTTTGTGTCGGCCACTAGGGTCGCTAATCTTACTCACACAGCTACCTCATTGCGCCTCTTTTTTTCTTTGCGTCATGTGCTGTTTGGGGAGGGTTTTTTGGAAGGGACATCCTGCGTGACACTGCAGTGCCACTCCTAGATGTGCCCGGTGTTTGTGTCGGCCACTAGGGTCGCTAATCTTACTCACACAGTCAGCTACCTCATTGCGCCTCTTTTTTTCTTTGCGTCATGTGCTGTTTGGGGAGGGTTTTTTGGAAGGGCCATCCTGCGTGACACTGCAGTGCCACTCCTAGATGGGCCCGGTGTTTGTGTCGGCCACTAGGGTCGCTAATCTTACTCACACAGCTACCTCATTGCGCCTCTTTTTTTCTTTGCGTCATGTGCTGTTTGGGGAGGGTTTTTTGGAAGGGACATCCTGCGTGACACTGCAGTGCCACTCCTAGATGGGCCCGGTGTTTGTGTCGGCCACTAGGGTCGCTTATCTTACTCACACAGCGACCTCGGTGCAAATTTTAGGACTAAAAATAATATTGTGAGGTGTGAGGTATTCAGAATAGACTGAAAATGAGTGTAAATTATGGTTTTTGAGGTTAATAATACTTTGGGATCAAAATGACCCCCAAATTCTATGATTTAAGCTGTTTTTTAGTGTTTTTGGAAAAAAACACCCGAATCCAAAACACACCCGAATCCGACAAAAATAATTCGGTGAGGTTTTGCCAAAACGCGTTCGAACCCAAAACACGGCCGCGGAACCGAACCCAAAACCAAAACACAAAACCCGAAAAATTTCAGGCGCTCATCTCTAGAAAAAGTGAAGCGCTGTGAAATCTTTCCGGATGGCCCTGCAGCACAGGCGATTCCGATATGTCTTGCAGATATATCAGTACGTCTGGCTGGCTGTCGTATGTCTGCCCATGAACTGCCAACAATGACGTCACTGTAAGTTCCTGTGGCCATACATGTTGGGCAGCGCATTGGTAAGTGTGTATGCACAATAACATTTGTGTATAGCACTTACCAATTCATTGGATCAGATGGTACGTCAGGTGGCCAGGTGTGTACCTAGCTTAATTGTGTTCAGTAGTGGCTGAGCCAGAAGCAACCCAGGGCTCAGAAGGCATACAGTGTTTGTTTTAGCTCCGTGTTAAATGAATTCTTGTGATTTATGCAAAATGTTGCATTACTGGATAAGGGTATTGCTGGACTAGGGTATTTTCTTCCCAATGTTACTGCAGCCAAGATGTGCATTATGGTATCCGTTCACATGGTCGACCATGTTATGGTCGACAGTCATTAGGTCGACCACTATTGGTCGACATTGACATGGTCGACATGGACACATGGTCGACACATGAGAGGTCGACACATGAAAAGGTTGAGATGAGTTTTTTTACTTTTTTTTCTTTTGGGGAACTTTTCCATACTTTACGATCCACGTGGACTACGATTGGAACGGTAATCTGTGCCGAGCGAAGCGGTAGCGGAGCGAAGGCACCATGCCCGAAGCATGACGTGCGAAGCGTGCCATGCGAGGGGACGCGGTGCACTAATTGGGGTTCCCAGTCACTTTACGAAAAAAACTACACCAAAAAAAAGTTAAAAAACTTGTGTCGACCTTTTCATGTGTCGACCTTTCATGTGTCGACCATTTTCATGTGTCGACCATGTGTCCACGTCGACCATGTCAATGTCGACCAATGGTGGTCGACCTAATGACTGTCGACCATTACATGGTCGACCATTCATACCGGAACCGTGCATTATTGCTTCCTGCTTTGCCTCAAAATGAGCTCTAAGAATAAATCTTTCCCAAAGGAGAAGACAAACTTGTACATGCATCAGGGGCCAGGCAGGGTAAATGGACTGTTGGGGGAAACGCAGACCAAATGAGGACTGGGGTAAGAGGAGAAAAGCGAAACAATCTGAAGCACATTTTAGAGAGCTTCCAAAAAGTCAACCAGTGTAGGCACACATACTCTAAGTGGATGATATAAGATGGCGTGGCTTGTGTGTTTATAAGGTGTTATCAATGGTGAGGATATGTCCTAGGTTCCCCAACACAGATTTTGCGCTGAGGTGCAGTGATATGCCATTGCTATAAATAATCTAAGTTAGTTTGTACAGATAACTGTAGTAATAAACATACTTTCCGGCTTGTAGCAGCAGAATCCAGGAGCACAGTTGTCCTTTGCTGGATCGCATTTTGTTCCACCACTACCAGCTGTTAGACTCTTGGTACATCTGCCCCAGGCACAGACCAACCCAGAGCAACACTCCTCATCTTGCTGGCAATGCTGATACAAACGATAAAGCAGATATGACAGGTGGATTACACAGTATCAGCAGAATATTAACTGGTTGGGTGACATTTTAGCAAACCATACACCATGACATTGTACTATGATGTAAATTCAATATACATTCATGCAATATTCATAATGGAATTTTTCTGCAGCTTTTTTCAAGAGTGCAGACAGACAAAGACAATGCTCAGCTCAGTATTGAAATACTGGATGGCTGCAGTAAGAGGGCCTTCTGTGCATGCAAATTCCATGGAACTGGAAGCACCGACTAGGGCTATCAATTCCACTTTCATGGAGGATTCATAAACTGTTTAAAAAATAATTGGTAAAATTACAAGTTATCATACAAATACAGCACATTTTTTATGTTATTACTTTTGACACCTCTGGTGCACTAAGATACATTCATATATATATATATATATTGGTAAAATAATCTGATAAATATGTAAAAGCCTTCTACATAGCTACATAAGGCGATCAGACATTGGCCGGGCTGTAATGGGAGCCGAGTTTTGCATCCGGGAAAAAGTCGGACAAACTGTGACATTATAATGTGCAACTTTTTCCTGGAACTCGGCCAATGTAATGGCTTGCATCTTTTATGCTCCCATGTGGTAGAAAGTCACCCATTGGCTCCAGAAACTCCCATGATTGAAGCAACACATACCCTTTATAAACCCCAGTCCTCCAAAACACACAAGCAGATCCTGCTGATTAAAATGATATGCGGCATGGCTATAGTCTGTGTGTTATTGTGGCTGTATTGGCATACCAAATTATGCTACACTGTTTGGCAGGAAAACACTGTAGCATAACATTTCGTATGCAGATACAACAGCACTTACACACAGAATATAGGCATGCCACATATAATTTTATTCTGCATAGCGTCCTATTATTTATTAAGTTTCTTATATAACAAAGCATATTCCGTTGCACTTTACAATGAAACAATGATAAAACAAAACTGGGTAATAACAGTCACAGAGGTAGGAAGGCCCTGCTTGCAAGTTTACAATCTATAGGGAAATAGGCATTGATACACAATTGTCCACCAGATTGCAAAGGTTCTTGGTGGGCTGTATAAAATGGTCACACAGTGATGCTGACCTGGGGTCAGGAGGATGGGAAAGTGAAGAAAGAGAAAATATAAGAGAAAATGTGTGAACTGGACAGAAGGGATGTAACTGGATAGGAAAGCTTATGAAGGTTGAGTGAGCAGTTATGGAATGTGATAAACTAGACTGAAGAGATGAGTTTTCAGTGAAGCTTGAAGGTTTGGAGACTAGGGGAGAGTCTTATTGTGCGTGGTAGGGCATTCCACAGAAGGAAGTACTGCAGTCGCGAATAGAAGCGAATAATGACTGTGGATGAGAGACTTAGATCTTGTGAAGAGTGAAGAGGTCGGGTTGGGAGATAATTTGAAATAAGCTAAGAGATGTACGATGGTGTAGTTTGGTTAATGGCCTTGTGTGTGAGTAAAAGTATTTTATATTGTATACAGTAGAATACAGGTAACCATTGAAGGGACTGATAGAGTGGATCTGCAGCTGATGAACATCCAGTGAGTAAGACTAGTCCCGCAGTTGCATTCAGAATGGATTGTAGTGGTGAGAGTCTCTTTTTGGTAAGACCAGTAAAAAGACTATTGCAATAATCGGTGCGGGAGAAAATGAGAGCATGGATTAGAGTTTTTGCTGTGTTTTTTGTAAGGTATGGTCGTATTTTGGATATGTTTTTAGATGCATGTAACTAGAGGCAGAATTAAACCTTATGGGGCCCTAAGCAAGACACCAACTTGCGGACCCCCCTTCCTCAAACTGACTGAATTATGCCCAACAACCACAACATAAAGCCGCAGTAGCACTGCATAAAAAAGTTGCAGCTGACATTGATTTTTACGGAATTTTGAATGAAATCGTGACACTTTGAAAATACAGGGTGTTAAGAAGAACTTATATACAACTGCCGAACAAATCTAATTTCTGACGCATCTATATATCTGGTCAACAACCCCCAGCAAAATGACTGATATGTGTCAGTAACAACCTGTTATGAGGTTGATCACTAACATTTAGCATCTTTGAAGATAAAACTGTACATATAACGTTTCAATTGTTTGGAAAAAAAAAGACACTGACATTTACGATGAGTTTTATGCTGCATCTATTTACTCTTTAAAATGAGAGCTACAGTACATTGAGGACTGGATACTGGCCCTCATTCTGAGTTGTTCGCTCGCTAGCTGCTTTTAGCAGCATTGCACACGCTAGGCCGCAGCCCTCTGGGAGTGTATCTTAGCTTAGCAGAATTGCGAACGAAAGATTAGCAGAACTGCTACTAAATATTTTCTTGCAGTTTCTGAGTAGCTCGAGACCTACTCCTAGATTGCGATCACCTCAGTCCGTTTAGTTCCTGGTTTGACGTCACAAACACGCCCTGCGTTCGGCCAGCCACTCCCCCATTTCTCCAGACACTCCTGCATTTTTCCCTGACACGCCTGCGTTTTTTAGCACACTCCCGGAAAACGCTTAGTTACCACCCAGAAACGCCCCTTTCCTGTCAATCACTCACCGATCAACAGAGCTACAGAAAAGCGCCGCACGAACAACAGCAAAACTGCTAAGTTTTTAGTTAAATAACTAAGCGCATGCGCATTTAGCAACAAATCGCATCATAGCGAAAATCGGCAACGAGCGAACAACTGGAATGACCACCACTATTTTACTGGTGAAAAGGAAGCACAAAGTGTCTGTTTTATGTTGCATTGTTTTTAACTGTGTTATACATTGTATGTTTTTAAGCTATTTTGTGGAAATAAATACTGTGTATAAAAACACAGGCTTGTTTGAAATCGTTATCTGCACTGAATAGTAGAGATGAGCGGGTTCGGTTCCTCGGAATCCGAACCCGCCCGAACTTCATTTTTTTTTACACGGGGCCGAGCGACTCGGATCTTCCCGCCTTGCTCGGTTAACCCGAGCGCGCCCGAACGTCATCATCCCGCTGTCGGATTCTCGCGAGGCTCGGATTCTATTGCGAGACTCGGATTCTATATAAGGAGCCGCGCGTCGCCGCCATTTTCACACGTGCATTGAGATTCATAGGGAGAGGACGTGGCTGGCGTCCTCTCCGTTTATAGAGAAGAGAGTGAGACTAGAGTAGAGAGAGACACAGTAGTAATTTTGGGGAGCATTAGGAGGAGTACTACTACTTGCTGAAGTGATAGATAGATAGATAGATAGATAGATAGATAGATAGATAGATAGATAGATAGATAGATAGATAGTGTGACTGTATAATGTATATCTGACTTGTGGGGGAGACACTGACAGTGGGGAGCAGTTAGAGTCTGAGAGCAGGACTCAGGAGTACATATAACGTACAGTGCACACTTTTGCTGCCAGAGTGCCACACTGCCATTGTGACCACACTGACCACCAGTATAATATATATTGTGATTGTCTGCTTAGGAGTACTACTTGCAAGTTGCTGATAGTGTGACCAGTGACCTGACCACCAGTTTAATAATCACCACCAGTTTAATATATATATATATATATAATTGTATATAATATATATATAATATTGTATACCACCTACCCGTTTTTTTCTTTCTTTCTTCTTCTTTATACATACTACTATAGTAGCTTACTGTAGCAGTCTGCGGTGCTGCTGAGCTGACAGTGTCCAGCAGGTCCGTCATCAGTCATTACATAATAAATATATATACCTGTCCGGCTGCAGTACTAGTGATATTATATATATATATATTGATTTCATCTCATTATCATCCAGTCTATATTAGCAGCAGACACAGTACGGCAGTCCACGGCTGTAGCTACCTCTGTGTCGGCAGTCGCTCGTCCATCCATAATTGTATACCACCTACCCGTGGTTTTTTTTCTTTTCTTTCTTCTTTATACATACTACTATAGTAGCTTACTGTAGCAGTCTGCGGTGCTGCTGAGCTGACAGTGTCCAGCAGGTCCGTCATCAGTCATTACATAATAAATATATCTACCTGTCCGGCTGCAGTACTAGTGTGATATTATATATATATATATATATATATATATATATTGATTTCATCTCATTATCATCCAGTCTATATTAGCAGCAGACACAGTACGGTAGTCCACGGCTGTAGCTACCTCTGTGTCGGCAGTCGCTCGTCCATCCATAATTGTATACCACCTACCCGTGTTTTTTTTTTTTCTTTCTTCTTTATACATACTACTATAGTAGCTTACTGTAGCAGTCTGCGGTGCTGCTGAGCTGACAGTGTCCAGCAGGTCCGTCATCAGTCATTACATAATAAATATATCTACCTGTCCGGCTGCAGTACTAGTGTGATATTATATATATATATTGATTTCATCTCATTATCATCCAGTCTATATTAGCAGCAGACACAGTACGGTAGTCCATGGCTGTAGCTACCTCTGTGTCGGCAGTCGCTCGTCCATCCATAATTGTATACCACCTACCCGTGGTTTTTTTTTTTTTTTCTTCTTTATACATACTACTATAGTAGCTTACTGTAGCAGTCTGCGGTGCTGCTGAGCTGACAGTGTCCAGCAGGTCCGTCATCAGTCATTACATAATAAATATATCTACCTGTCCGGCTGCAGTACTAGTGTGATATTATATATATATATATTGATTTCATCTCATTATCATCCAGTCTATATTAGCAGCAGACACAGTACGGTAGTCCACGGCTGTAGCTACCTCTGTGTCGGCAGTCGCTCGTCCATCCATAATTGTATACCACCTACCCGTGGTTTTTTTTTTTCTTTCTTCTTTATACATACTACTATAGTAGCTTACTGTAGCAGTCTGCTGTGCTGCTGAGCTGACAGTGTCCAGCAGGTCCGTCATCAGTCATTACATAATAAATATATCTACCTGTCCGGCTGCAGTACTAGTGTGATATTATATATATATATATTGATTTCATATCATTATCATCCAGTCTATATTAGCAGCAGACACAGTACGGTAGTCCACGGCTGTAGCTACCTCTGTGTCGGCAGTCGCTCGTCCATCCATAATTGTATACCACCTACCCGTGGTTTTTTTTTTCTTTCTTCTTTATACATACTACTATAGTAGCTTACTGTAGCAGTCTGCGGTGCTGCTGAGCTGACAGTGTCCAGCAGGTCCGTCATCAGTCATTACATAATAAATATATCTACCTGTCCGGCTGCAGTACTAGTGTGATATTATATATATATATATATATTGATTTCATCTCATTATCATCCAGTCTATATTCAGGCCCGGCGACAGGGGGGGTCAAAGGGGACAGCCGTCCCGGGCCCCGACGTTGTGAGGGGCCCCAAGGTCCAGCGGCGGCAGCATGTAACAGATCTAAATAATTATATATATTGCGGCATCGCGCCAGCTGCGGGCCGCCCGCTGTGCAGTTAAAAGTAATCAATAACTGACCTTTTTTTTCAGCTCCCCCACCCCCATGATCTGTGGTCACCACTTAGCATCCCCAAGCCCAGCCCCAGGTCAGCTGTCACACAACGCTACCTCCGGACCTCTCCTCCTCTCCCAGTCATCCCCGCCCGCCCTGTCTCTGCTGTGAGGAGCGTGAGCAGGCAGGCAGGAGCAGAATTGCGGGACTGCTGGCAGCTTGTTGCGGCGGGGTGCATCAAGCTGGTCACTCGGAGGCTGAGCCTCGTTGATTCACGGCGCCGGCGGCTGTGTCTGGTAAGTCAAGTGTCTGCACTGCAGGTGCACTCAGCTCTCCAGCAGGAGTTTGGGGCTTTGGGTTTGGGATGGGCTGCGTGCAGGCACATATCATGGATGCATGTGCATGCATTACATCTGCCTTGTAAACCTGGTATTACTGTAGGTAAGAGCGAAGATTGCAGGGCGAGAAAAGGTAGGGATGGCCATTATGGTGGGGCATGCTGGATCATTACAGGTAAGTATAACTCTCTCCCCCCCTCCCATAATGTGTAAAAAATGGGGACTGCCTGCCATAATGTGTAAAAATGGGGGACTCTGCCTGCCTAATGTGTAAAAAAGGGGACTCTGCTGCTGTAATGTGTAAAAAGGGAGACTCTGCCTGACGTAATGTGTAAAAGGAGCTCTGTGGTCACGCCCCTATATTTGTATATCGGGGGGGCCCACAGGGATATCAGTGTACCGGGCCCCAAGATTTCTGTTGCCGGCCCTGTCTATATTAGCAGCAGACACAGTACGGTAGTCCACGGCTGTAGCTACCTCTGTGTCGGCAGTCGCTCGTCCATCCATAATTGTATACCACCTACCCGTGGTTTTTTTTTTTTCTTTCTTCTTTATACATACTACTATAGTAGCTTACTGTAGCAGTCTGCGGTGCTGCTGAGCTGACAGTGTCCAGCAGGTCCGTCATCAGTCATTACATAATAAATATATCTACCTGTCCGGCTGCAGTACTAGTGTGATATTATATATATATATATTGATTTCATCTCATTATCATCCAGTCTATATTAGCAGCAGACACAGTACGGTAGTCCACGGCTGTAGCTACCTCTGTGTCGGCAGTCGCTCGTCCATCCATAATTGTATACCACCTACCCGTGTTTTTTTTTTTTCTTTCTTCTTTATACATACTGCTATAGTAGCTTACTGTAGCAGTCTGCGGTGCTGCTGAGCTGACAGTGTCCAGCAGGTCCGTCATCAGTCATTACATAATAAATATATCTACCTGTCCGGCTGCAGTACTAGTGTGATATTATATATATATATATTGATTTCATCTCATTATCATCCAGTCTATATTAGCAGCAGACACAGTACGGTAGTCCACGGCTGTAGCTACCTCTGTGTCGGCAGTCGCTCGTCCATCCATAAGTATACTAGTATCCATCCATCTCCATTGTTTACCTGAGGTGCCTTTTAGTTGTGCCTATTAAAATATGGAGAACAAAAATGTTGAGGTTCCAAAATTAGGGAAAGATCAAGATCCACTTCCACCTCGTGCTGAAGCTGCTGCCACTAGTCATGGCCGAGACGATGAAATGCCAGCAACGTCGTCTGCCAAGGCCGATGCCCAATGTCATAGTACAGAGCATGTAATATCCAAAACACCAAATATCAGTAAAAAAAGGACTCCAAAATCTAAAATAAAATTGTCGGAGGAGAAGCGTAAACTTGCCAATATGCCATTTACCACACGGAGTGGCAAGGAACGGCTGAGGCCCTGGCCTATGTTCATGGCTAGTGGTTCAGCTTCACATGAGGATGGAAGCACTCAGCCTCTCGCTAGAAAAATGAAAAGACTCAAGCTGGCAAAAGCACCGCAAAGAACTGTGCGTTCTTCGAAATCCCAAATCCACAAGGAGAGTCCAATTGTGTCGGTTGCGATGCCTGACCTTCCCAACACTGGACGTGAAGAGCATGCGCCTTCCACCATTTGCACGCCCCCTGCAAGTGCTGGAAGGAGCACCCGCAGTCCAGTTCCTGATAGTCAGATTGAAGATGTCAGTGTTGAAGTACACCAGGATGAGGAGGATATGGGTGTTGCTGGCGCTGGGGAGGAAATTGACAAGGAGGATTCTGATGGTGAGGTGGTTTGTTTAAGTCAGGCACCCGGGGAGACACCTGTTGTCCGTGGGAGGAAAATGGCCGTTGACATGCCTGGTGAAAATACCAAAAAAATCAGCTCTTCGGTGTGGAAGTATTTCAACAGAAATGCGGACAACATTTGTCAAGCCGTGTGTTGCCTTTGTCAAGCTGTAATAAGTAGGGGTAAGGACGTTAACCACCTCGGAACATCCTCCCTTATACGTCACCTGCAGCGCATTCATAATAAGTCAGTGACAAGTTCAAAAACTTTGGGCGACAGCGGAAGCAGTCCACTGACCAGTAAATCCCTTCCTCTTGTAACCAAGCTCACGCAAACCACCCCACCAACTCCCTCAGTGTCAATTTCCTCCTTCCCCTGGAATGCCAATAGTCCTGCAGGCCATGTCACTGGCAATTCTGACGATTCCTCTCCTGCCTGGGATTCCTCCGATGCATCCTTGCGTGTAACGCCTACTGCTACTGGCGCTGCTGTTGTTGCTGCTGGGAGTCGATGGTCATCCCAGAGGGGAAATCGTAAGACCACTTTTACTACTTCCACCAAGCAATTGACTGTCCAACAGTCCTTTGCGAGGAAGATGAAATATCACAGCAGTCATCCTGCTGCAAAGCGGATAACTGAGGCCTTGGCATCCTGGGTGGTGAGAAACGTGGTTCCGGTATCCATCATTACTGCAGAGCCAACTAGAGACTTGTTGGAGGTACTGTGTCCCTGGTACCAAATACCATCTAGGTTCCATTTCTCTAGGCAGGCGATACCGAAAATGTACACAGACCTCGGAAAAAGACTCACCAGTGTCCTAAAAAATGCAGCTGTACCCAATGTCCACTTACCCACGGACACGTGGACAAGTGGAGCAGGGCAGGGTCAGGACTATATGACTGTGACAGCCCACTGGGTAGATGTATGGACTCCCGCTGCAAGAACAGCAGCGGCGGCACCAGTAGCAGCATCTCGCAAACGCCAACTCTTTCCTAGGCAGGCTACGCTTTGTATCACCGGTTTCCAGAATACGCACACAGCTGAAAACCTCTTACGGCAACTGAGGAAGATCATCGCGGAATGGCTTACCCCAATTGGACTCTCCTGTGGATTTGTGGCATCGGACAACGCCAGCAATATTGTGTGTGCATTAAATCTGGGCAAATTCCAGCACGTCCCATGTTTTGCACATACCTTGAATTTGGTGGTGCAGAATTTTTTAAAAAATGACAGGGGCGTGCAAGAGATGCTGTCAGTGGCCAGAAGAATTGCGGGACACTTTCGGCGTACAGGCACCACGTACAGAAGACTGGAGCAACACCAAAAACGCCTGAACCTGCCCTGCCATCATCTGAAGCAAGAAGTGGTAACGAGGTGGAATTCAACCCTATATATGCTTCAGAGGTTGGAGGAGCAGCAAAAGGCCATTCAAGCCTATACAATTCAGCAAGATATAGGAGGTGGAATGCACCTGTCTCAAGCGCAGTGGAGAATGATTTCAACGTTGTGCAAGGTTCTGCTGCCCTTTGAACTTGCCACACGTGAAGTCAGTTCAGACACTGCCAGCCTGAGTCAGGTCATTCCCCTCATCAGGCTTTTGCAGAAGAAGCTGGAGACATTGAAGGAGGAGCTAACACGGAGCGATTCCGCTAGGCATGTGGGACTTGTGGATGGAGCCCTTAATTCGCTTAACAAGGATTCACGGGTGGTCAATCTGTTGAAATCAGAGCACTACATTTTGGCCACCGTGCTCGATCCTAGATTTAAAACCTACCTTGGATCTCTCTTTCCGGCAGACACAAGTCTGCTGGGGTTCAAAGACCTGCTGGTGAGAAAATTGTCAAGTCAAGCGGAACGCGACCTGTCAACATCTCCTCCTTCACATTCTCCCGCAACTGGGGGTGCGAGGAAAAGGCTCAGAATTCCGAGCCCACCCGCTGGCGGTGATGCAGGGCAGTCTGGAGCGACTGCTGATGCTGACATCTGGTCCGGACTGAAGGACCTGTCAACGATTACGGACATGTCGTCTACTGTCACTGCATATGATTCTCTCCCCATTGAAAGAATGGTGGAGGATTATATGAGTGACCGCATCCAAGTAGGCACGTCACACAGTCCGAACTTATACTGGCAGGAAAAAGAGGCAATTTGGAGGCCCTTGCACAAACTGGCTTTATTCTACCTAAGTTGCCCTCCCACAAGTGTGTACTCCGAAAGAGTGTTTAGTGCCGCCGCTCACCTTGTCAGCAATCTGCGTACGAGGTTACTTCCAGAAAATGTGGAGAAGATGATGTTCATTAAAATGAATTATAATCAATTCCTCCGTGGAGACATTGACCAGCAGCAATTGCCTCCACAAAGTACACAGGGAGCTGAGATGGTGGATTCCAGTGGGGACGAATTGATAATCTGTGAGGAGGGGGATGTACACGGTGATATATCGGAGGATGATGATGAGGTGGACATCTTGCCTCTGTAGAGCCAGTTTGTGCAAGGAGAGATTAATTGCTTCTTTTTTGGTGGGGGTCCAAACCAACCCGTCATTTCAGTCACAGTCGTGTGGCAGACCCTGTGACTGAAATGATGGGTTGGTTAAAGTGTGCATGTCCTGTTTATACAACATAAGGGTGGGTGGGAGGGCCCAAGGACAATTCCATCTTGCACCTCTTTTTTCTTTAATTTTTCTTTGCGTCATGTGCTGTTTGGGGAGTGTTTTTTGGAAGGGCCATCCTGCGTGACACTGCAGTGCCACTCCTAGATGGGCCAGGTGTTTGTGTCGGCCACTAGGGTCGCTTATCTTACTCACAGAGCTACCTCATTGCGCCTCTTTTTTTCTTTGCGTCATGTGCTGTTTGGGGAGTGTTTTTTGGAAGGGCCATCCTGCGTGACACTGCAGTGCCACTCCTAGATGGGCCAGGTGTTTGTGTCGGCCACTAGGGTCGCTTAGCTTACTCACACAGCTACCTCATTGCGCCTCTTTTTTTCTTTGCGTCATGTGCTGTTTGGGGAGTGTTTTTTGGAAGGGCCATCCTGCGTGACACTGCAGTGCCACTCCTAGATGGGCCCGGTGTTTGTGTCGGCCACTAGGGTCGCTTATCTTACTCACACAGCTACCTCATTGCGCCTCTTTTTTTCTTTGCGTCATGTGCTGTTTGGGGAGTGTTTTTTGGAAGGGCCATCCTGCGTGACACTGCAGTGCCACTCCTAGATGGGCCCGGTGTTTGTGTCGGCCACTAGGGTCGCTTAGCTTAGTCATCCAGCGACCTCGGTGCAAATTTTAGGACTAAAAATAATATTGTGAGGTGTGAGGTATTCAGAATAGACTGAAAATGAGTGGAAATTAGGGTTTTTGAGGTTAATAATACTTTGGGATCAAAATGACCCCCAAATTCTATGATTTAAGCTGTTTTTTAGTGTTTTTTGAAAAACACACCCGAATCCAAAACACACCCGAATCCGACAAAAAAAATTCGGTGAGGTTTTGCCAAAACGCGGTCGAACCCAAAACACGGCCGCGGAACCGAACCCAAAACCAAAACACAAAACCCGAAAAATTTCAAGTGCACATCTCTACTGAATAGTGCTTTGGGATAAGAAACCTCTTTTGTATACTTGCAATACCTGTGGGGATCACAGGTGTTTTAATCCTATTCAACAGCAACTTTGAGTGGACAGGGCGGGTTTTCTAGATCTCCACTCTTGATATTGATTTTTCATCCACCTATGAGTCATAGGGGTCAATCCAATTATATGCGAAGGGTGCTTTGTGTCGTTGCTGCAGCGTTTAAGCACCAGCAATGACACCTGATCTCGCTGCCCGAATTTGCACAAAATTGCTTGGAGTTTTATGGGGCAACAAGCACTTAGTGCGAGGTCGGGCTGCCGTAAAGTGCGGCTACTGTCACAATGACTCATACCAGTGAGTTCAGCGCAGCTAATTAGATTGACCTAATAGTCTGAGTCACACTGCGCATGCATCCTGTTACCACCTGCGGATGCAGAATGAATTTGGACACAGATAGAGGCATTTTTGGGAGCATTCTTGGTAGGTAACAGGCAAGTGCGTAGATGCAGGTGTGTCCCGGCCAACAACTGCATCCAAAGTCATGTTCCGACGGACATTCTTACCTCCATAGCGCTGCTCAAGTGTCCGATGGTATGTCAGTGCTTTAATTATTATATATATAACATATATACACACTCTTAATATAGCAGAAAGGCAAAGTGTATGGGTATATACGGTTTGGGGGCCACCCCCAGCACCACACACAGCAGCACCCCAGCACAAAGAAGCCATTCCCCACAGCCCAGCAGCGTCTCCCCTCCTCCCATCCCCCAGATCACACTGCCGGTTGCCTCTCCCAATGACAGTGCAGTGCAGGTTGTTTCTCCACTCCCCTAACTACCCCCCCCCTTTCCCCAGAGCCGGCCCTGACCAATTTGGTGCCTTCTGTTGACCCACCCAATGCAGCATGGTGCATCACAGAAGGAATGCAGTCTCATGGTAGGGTGTAAGGGTACAGTAAAGAATGCACAGTTGGGGGTAAGGACACAGTAGTGGGATTAGTGGGTGCAGGGTTAGTGGGGGTAAGGACACAGTATTAGGCGCAGGGTTAGTGTGGTAAGGACACAGTATTGGGTACAGGGTTAGGGGGATAAGCACACAGTAGTGGGTGCAGGGATATGGGGTAAGGAAAAAGTATAGAGTGCAGGGCTTTGGGTAAAAAGACACTAGTGGGTGCAGGGTCAGTGGGGTAAGGACACAGTAGTGGGATATAGGTCTGCATAGTGAGGGTCAGAGTGGCATAGCTCTGTGACAATAGTATGTGGATGCAATTCTGAGTTCACAGGACAGGGCAAAATATTGGGGACCCAGGGAGATGGGGAAGCTGTATG
Organism: Pseudophryne corroboree; assembly: GCF_028390025.1. Lineage (NCBI taxonomy): Eukaryota > Metazoa > Chordata > Amphibia > Anura > Myobatrachidae > Pseudophryne > Pseudophryne corroboree. The sequence continues at coordinate 154,838,529 of NC_086453.1, read as the reverse complement.
GCATTATTGGCTGATAATATAGACCGGACAGTTGGGATGCAGTCAGCATACTGACGGACGGGATCCCGACCCTCAAATTACTGATGCCGGAATCCCGTCCGCACCAGGAACACCTGCGTCGAAATCCAGACAGGACTCGGGATCCCGGTGTATGAATGCAGACTCCCAGAATCCTGATCCTTCTTTCAGCCACCGGTGGGGGAATTTAGGTTTAGACATTAAAAGGGGGGATAGGATTTAGTTATGGGAAGGTTAGGGTTAGGTATTGGGGAGGGAAGGTTAAGTATTGGGGAGGGAAGGTTAGGGTTAGCTATTGAGGAGGGAAGGTTAGGTATTGGGGAGGGAAGGTTATGGTTAGGCACCTAGTGGGATGGGTTAGGTTTAGGCAGCATGGAAGGGAGGGTTAGGGTTAGGCACCACCGGGGAGGGTTAGGGTTAGGCATCCACAGGGAGGGTTAGGGTTGGGAAAAGGTGAGGGTTAGGGGGGCTTACTGGGGTGCTAGAGGGATTCTGATGGACGGGATGCCACTGTCGGTAATACTGACAGCCGGCATCGCGTACATCAGCAAATCATACTGAACCCGGACAGATAACGGGAGTGCAGAGTACATGGCAGGGAGAATATAGTACAGAGAGGAAGTGAACGCCAGAGGCATAACTAAGGTGGGTCGAGCAGGGCACATGCCCTGGGCGCCTTGGCAGGCCCAGCAGAGGGGAGCGCCGGTGGCGGCCAGGGCATCATGCCCACTCACCCCCGTTACTGTTCCTCTGCCCCCGGCCCGGCCAATCCCCCACCCCGCTGCTATGCAATGATATATGAGGGGAGGAGAGGGCAGCGCCTCTCCTACCCCTCAGTTCAGTGCGGCGGCGGGGCATGTTTCCTTGGTTTGGTAGCCAATCAGAGGTCGCGGACCGGCTTCTGATTGGCTGCCGGTCCGCGAGCTCTGATTGGCTAACGAACCGGTGCCAGGAAGATACCCGCAGCCGGAGAAGATACCTGGTGCTTTGAGGCCGGGCAGGAGAGGCGCTGCGGCAGTGAGCGAGGCAGCGGGCGGTGAGCGGGCGGGCGGGCAAGCTTCAGGCGGAGGTTCTGACAGTGGCACTGTGGGGCATTGTGTATCTGTCAGTGGCACTGTGGGGCATTGTGTATCTGTCAGTGGCACTATGGGGCATCGGGGGTCATACCGAGTTGTTCGCTCGTTGACGATTTTCACAACGGAGCGATTAAGGCAAAAATGCGCATGGTACGCAGTGCGCATGCGCTAAGTATTTTAGCACAAAACTTAGTAGATTTACTCATGCCCGAATGAAGAATTTTCATCATTGAAGTGATCGGAGTGTGATTAACAGGAAGTGGGTGTTTCTGGGCGGAAACTGACCGTTTTCTGGGAGTGTGCGGAAAAACGCAGGCGTGCCAGGATAAAACGCGGGAGTGTCTGGAGAAACGGGGGAGTGGCTGGCCGAAAGGGACGTGTTTGTGATGTCAAACCAGGAACGAAACGGGCTGAGCTGATCGCAGTGTAGGAGTAAGTCTCGAGCTACTCAGAAGCTGCTAAGAATTTTCTATTAGCAATTCTGCTAATCTTTCGTTCGCTATTCTGCTAAGATAAGATACACTCCCAGAGGGCGGCGGCCTAGCGTGTGCAATGCTGCTAAAATCTGCTAGCGACCGAACAACTCGGAATGAGGGCCATTGTGTATCTGTCAGTGGCACTGTGGGGCAATGTGTATCTGTCAGTGGCACTGTGGGGCAATGTGTATCTGTCAGTGGCACTGTGGGGCAATGTGTATCTGTCAGTGGCACTGTGGGGCAATGTGTATCTGTCAGTGGCACTGTGGGGCATTGTGTATCTGACAGTGGCACTGTGGGGCAATGTTTATCTGTCAGTGGCACTGTGGGGCATTGTGTATCTGTCAGTGGCACAGTGGGGCAATGTGTATCTGTCAGTGGCACTGTGGGGCAATGTGTATCTGTCAGTGGCACTGTGGGGCAATGTGTATCTGGCATTGGCGCTGTGGGGCAATGTGTATCTGGCAGTGGCGCTGTGGGGCAATGTGTATCTGGCAGTGGCGCTGTGGGACAATGTGTATCTGGCACTGTGTGCACTGTGTAAAAAGGGGACTCTGCCTGCGTACTGTGTAAAAAGGGGAATCTACTGCCTTAATGTGCAAAAATGTAATGAAGGTGTGCTGAGAGACGACACAAGGGGTAGGTGATAGTGTGCTGAGAGACGACACAAGGGGTAGGTGATAGTGTGCTGAGAGACCACACAAGGGGTAGGTGATAGTGTGCTGAGAGACAACACAAGGGGTAGGTGATAGTGTGCTGAGAGATGACAGTAGGGGTAGGTGATAGTGTGCTGAGAGACGACACAGCGGGTAGGTGATAGTCATGTTGGCACGCCCCATTTTCAGTGGTCACCCCCCCTCTGGTATGTGACCACGCCCCTTTTTCCAGCGCGCGCCTTAGGGGCGCACACATGCTTTACTGCTGTTTTAGTTTTAGTTTTTTTTTGGGGGGGGGGCACCACTCTTTATCTAGCCCTGGGCTCCAAAAACCCTAGTTACGCCTCTGGTGATCGCACAGAGAAATAGAGATAAAGAGGAACAGAAAGTGACAGACAGCAGTCAGAGAACAGGAATAATAGGAAACAAAGAGGACAGATAGCTGGGAGCAAATAGCTACTGTATATTGGGGGTCATTCCGAGTTGTTCGCTCGTTGCCGATTTTCGCAATGGAGCGATTAAGGCAAAAATGCGCATGCGCATGGTACGCAGTGCGCATGCGGTTAGTATTTTAGCACAAAACTTAGTAGATTTACTCACGTCCGAATTAAGAATTTTCATCGTTGAAGTGATCGGAGTGTGATTGACAGGAAGTGGGTGTTTCTGGGCGGAAACTGACCGTTTTCTGGGAGTGTGCGGAAAAACGCAGGCATGCCAGGAAAAAACGCGGGAGTGTCTGGAGAAACGGGGGAGTGGCTGGCCGAACGCAGGGCATGTTTGTGACGTCAAACCAGGAACGAAATGGGCTGAGCTGATCGCAATCTGTGAGTAGGTCTGGAGCTACTCAGAAACTGCTAAGAATTTTCTATTCGCAATTCTGCTAATCTTTCGTTCGCAATTCTGCTAAGCTAAGATACACTCCCAGAGGGCGGCGGCCTAGCGTGCGCAATGCTGCTAAAATCTGCTAGCGAGCGAACAACTCGGAATGACCCCCATAGAGAACACATTCACAGAAAGAAGAGGTCACAAAGGGAGAGCTGCAGCACGGTTTGAAGGGATGCAAGGGCAGTTTGACATGGTGGCTGTGACGGGTGTGGATCACTAGATCGACAGTGTCTAGGTCGACAATGTTTAGGTCGACCACTATAGGTCGACAGTCACTAGGTCGACAGGGTCAGAAGGTCGACATGTTCTAGGTTGACAGGTCAAAAGGTCGACATTAATTTTTTATGTTTTTTTGGTGTCGTTTTCTTCGTAGAGTGACCGGGAACCTCAATAAGTGCACCGTGTCCCCTCGCATGGCTGGCTTCGCATGCCGTGCTTCGGGCAAGGTGCCTCGCTTCGCTCGGCACAGATTACCGTTCCAATCGTAGTCCACGTGGATCGTTAAGTATGAAAAAGTAAAAAAAAAAAAACCTCATGTCAACCTTTTGACCTGTCGACCTAGTGACTGTCGACCTATAGTGGTCGACCTAAACATTGTCGACCTAGACACTGTCGATCTTCAGACCGGTTCCCGGCTGTGACACGGTGGCTTTGTGTTAAACCCGCCCCACTAACCCACCCTGCGGAGTCCTAGGAATCCGTGCTCTGCTCCGCTGCTCCTCTCTGGGGGTGCTCTCCCAAGGTATCCTCTCCCCATCCCCCCGATCTCCTACCTACTCTCCCAGTTCCTGATACCTGGCTGCAGTGATCTGGCTTGGAGTCTGCTGACCAGGAGGAGGAGGAGGAGGAGTAGAGAGCTTCGGGCTGACACCTGTTGAAGCTACACTGAGCAGCCTTTGTCTCTCAAGACAACCCGCATTATGCAATGGGATATCCTCTGCCGGGCCACTCTACCTCTGACAGGTGTCAGGTAGACTGACTGCAAGTACATCACATAAATATTTACACACTTATACATATACATACAGTTACATACATGTACACATACAGTACATATACAGTCACACACATACATTCAGTCCAACTTATGCGGATACATACATATATACTGTCACACACATAGTCCCATACATATGTACAATCAATCAATCACATACAGTACAACAGCAAAACAAATACAGCCACAGACTTACACACACACACACATATATATATATATATATACAGTCACATATAGTGATAAACATACAGTATACTATACACATACATGCAGCCACACACTTATACACATATATACATACTGTACAGCTAGACACACTTATACACATATACTGTATGCATACAGACACCACAAACTTATACACATATATACATAACGCCACACACTTATACACGTATACGCACACAGCCACACACTTATACATGTATACGCACACAGCCACATACTTACACGTGTATATGCACACTCACACATGTACCGATAGAGCCATCTTGGCCTTTAATAGGATTAATTGAGCCAGGGCAGTCAGACTTAATCCCCTGCTGTAATGATTTACAGTAATCCCCTGATGTATTGTTGTCTCTTATTGTATTGCAGCTGAGAAAAATAGATGAAAGGCTTATACTAATAAACCATGGTGTGCCTAGGCGCAGTTTAGAAGCCAAGATAATCGTGGCTCCATCTGTATGCGCACACAGCCACACACTTACACACGTATATGCACACTCACACATATATATGCACACTCACACACGTACACGCACACAGCCACACACTTACACACATATATGCAGACAGCCACACACACACACTAATAAGCACACACTTATGCACATATACACATATATACACACAGCCACATACTTATACACAGTCACACACATATGCATACAGCCACACATTTATACACATATACACACAGCCACACACTTATACACATATAAACACAGCCATACACTTATACACACATATACACAAACATATATATATATATATATATATATATATAAAACGCCACACTTCTATACACAGCCACACCCTTACACACATTGCCATGTCCTTATACACATTTATACACACTGCCACACACTTATACACATTTACAGGGACAGCCACGCACTTATATACACAGCCACACCCTTATACACATATATAAACAGCCGCACCCTTATACACATATATACACATAATCATACACTTATACACACAGCCACACACTTATACACATATACACTTATAGATGGTTCACCCTTATCTTTACACATCACATGGAACTGGCAGCACACCGTAGTATACACAGGCAGCTCTGATCCTCCCTCAGTTTCCCACATTACACAGCACAGGCAGTGACTGCACAGTCATGTAGCCCACACTTACCTACTTTGCTGCCTCCTCCTCCGGCTGGAGGCAGCGTTGTAGGTGTATGGGGGCGTGGCCGGCAGCAGGACGGGCGGTACGGAGGCATGGCCGGCAGCAGGATGGGCGGTCCGGGGGCGTTTCATCAGGGTCGCGTCATCGTGACTCCACCCTCCGCTGTGCTGTGCCGAGAAACGAGGCGCTGCATAGCGGGGGGCGGAGCTACGATGACGTTCTCTGCTGCGGGCGGCCGAGGGGAAAAGGGGGAGGCTTGCCCACCTTTCCGGGGGGCCGGGAGGGTCACCCGATTTTCTGGAGCCTCCCGGCCTTTCCGGGAGGGTAGGCAAGTATGGTGTAGCCCCGCCCCCTACTTGGACTCCTCTCCCTCTCTTTAGTTTCAATTTTGACTTTTGCACGCTGTAGCTGTCACTGTCTTCATATTACTGTAGTATGTTCAGCCTGCCCAAATGCCCCTACGATTTGCCAATGCCCTAGGCAATTGCCTATATTGCCTTTAGTTAGGTCCTGCTCTGTGGGGCCCCCCACCTCTCGGATCACTCTGCCGGCTGTATCTCACCCCCTCCCCCTGATCACAGTGCTAGCTGGCTCTGCTTCTCCCTCCACCCCGCGGATCACTCTGCCAGCTGTCTCTCCCTCTTCCGCCCCTGATCACAGTGCTGGCTCTCCTCTCCGGCTATCTCTCGCCCCCTCCCCGGATCATAGCGCTGGCTGGCTCTGCTTCTCCCCCCACCCCGTGGATCACTCTGCTGGCTGTCTCTCCCTCTTCTGCCACCTGATAACAGTGCTGGCTCTCCTCTTTGACATGATCCTTTCCCTGCACTATCCTCTCCACGTGGCCCAGTCAGTGTCAGGTCCCCCAACACTGGCAGCCACACACACGCTCCATACGGACACCCTGCTGGCGTATGAGTACGTGCAGGGGGTAGGTGGGCCAGGGAGTCAGTCCGAACCCGGAAGCATTCAGCCAGCCTGGCCAGCACAGTTTTTATCACTAAAAACTGTTGTCTGTAATACAGCCATGTTGGCCAGGCGCCCCTGAGACCTGCCGGGCACAAATGTGGCTGCCTATGTTGCGTAGCGGTAAATCCGCTTCTACATGTAACATGATTTTGAGACAGATTGAATGTGGGGAACAAAGGACAGTTCAGAGTAAAGGATGACACCTAGGCAGCAAGCTTGTGGGGTGGGATTGATTGTTGAGTTCTCAACAGTGATAGAGATATAAAGTTGGTAACTACAATTGGCCGGTGGAAATATAATTAACTGTTTTGGCAATATTAAGTTTGAGGTGGCGAGATGACATCCAATATGAAACGGCAGAAAGGCATTCAGTGGCACGAACCAATATGTGGTCCACATGTCTGGGGTACCCTGCCGCACACTAGTTTCCCCTCAATGGTAGTTAATACTGCCAAAGAGACTTTTTATAAAGAGACACTGTAAGGGTTAAATCCCTTACCAACAGCTGGGGCACTGGGACCCAGGACAGTCCGCCAGATGCCAGAGAGCGGGAAGCCCTGGGATCCCGGTGATTGGCTGAGGAGGAGAAAGGAGGAGTAGGCCTGATGATTGGGAGAGAGGAGAGCAAGGCCGCGTGTGAAGAAAGAAGGGGAGAGGAGACGCATGGCTGAGCAGGAGTGTGGAGAAGAGAGCCGCCGCATGCAGAGGGATGCGGCTGTGTTCAGCGGGAGACGGGGAGCACAAAGGTGTGAAGGGAAAACACTGCTGCATGTGTTGAGAGAGAGAAACGGCTCTGACTGCGCAACGCCGCCAGCTACAGCCACACACGGGATGGAGGACCCGGAGCTTCCCGGCAGCCACCCCACCGTAAAGACACCGCTGCACAGTGCACACAACCCAGAAGGGGGAAACCATGCAGAGGAGGCCGTCATACAGGAGAGGCTGCAGTAACAAGAAGCACAGCGGCAGCCAGCAGGAACATCAACTACATTGCAGGTACACTCACATATCCTCACCCCAGCTGGCTGATATACTGGAGAGGCTGCAGCTGCAGCCACGAGTACAGAGGTAGCAGGGTTTTTATATATATAGAGGGGTTCTGTCATAACGGTTCCGGTATGAATGGTCGACCATGTTATGGTCGACAGTCATTAGGTCGACCACTATTGGTCGACACTGACATGGTCGACATGTACACTTGGTCGACACATGAAAATGGTCGACACATGAAAGGTCGCCACATGAAAAGGTCGACATGAGTTTTTTTACTTTTTTTGGTGTCGTTTTTTGCGTAAAGTGACTGGGAACCCCAATTAGTGCACCGCGTCCCCCCGCATAGCTCGCTTCGCTCGCCATGCTTCGGGTATGGTGCCTTCGCTCTGCTCCCGCTTCGCTCGGCACAGATTACCGTTCCAATCGTAGTCCACGTGGATCGTAAAGTATGGAAAAGTTCCCCAAAAGAAAAAAAAGTTAAAAAACTCATGTCGACCTTTTCATGTGTCGACCTTTCATGTGTCGACCATTTTCATGTGCCGACCATGTGTCCATGTCGACCATGTCAATGTCGACCTATAGTGGTCGACCTAATGACTGTCGACCATAACATGGTCGACCATCTGAACGGATACCTGTCATAACTGTCCCACTACATGAGAAAGGGGGTGCCCCTAACCTGAAACAGCTCAGTCAAAGACCCCCAATTTAAAAGTGTTCCATGCTGCGACATTATATATGAACTGCATCCAGTTGTTATTAGATAGCCAGAAAAAGGGACAGCACCCTGGTGTGACTACTGAGGTTTTATTGCCGCCTCACAGCAGCTTTAAAGGACAGAGTTGTATGACCCCTGTCCTCACTCTGCCAGCCAGAACTGTTTTGTTACTTTACTAGTTTGCACTAGGAGACTGTATGCTAAAATTGACTTACCTTTCCGTGGATACAAATACAGGCTTTACAAATCTGAGACACTGATACTAAACGGAAATCACAATACAGGAATTGAAGGTTATTACTGGCGCACATCGCCACCATGTGGACAGTCTAGACCTTGTGCCAAAGTTAGTGCCGCAACATCTCTTGCCTTAAACTACTTGAAGTTGATAATTATACCTTAACGTTTGATGTTGTATGTGATTTACATGATTGTTTGACTAAACTGTTACTGTGCCCTATACGTTAACTACCTGTGATTGCTGTTTTAGACATTAACTGAACTGGAGTACTGCTAATGAGTAATATTTTCAATGATCCTAACAAGAATTGATTTACAGCGGTGAGTAATATTTTCCCGTTCAATAAATGGTTGCCACTGTTCTTATGTGTGTTGATCCTTAATTATACAGTGTTTAGGTTTTGTCCTCCTGGGGGTCTCCTTGTCCTTCTGCCTCAGTTATACAGGTGACGCAAAGAACAGTTCCTGACTTCGACTTAGTGGAGAAGTGGTATTAGCTGACAACAAGCTCCAGGTACAGTATGAATACACTCCACCAGGGCCGTAGCCAGAACTTTGTGGGCCCCATAGCAACATTTTGATGGGGCCCCCATCCCAATGCTTCTAGAGAGACACTTCTCTGCAGCAGTTGTTAATTTTATGCCCTAGTTAATTTTCTGAACCATGGTAGAGCCTTATTTAATGTTATGCCCCATAGTAGTGCCCTAGTTTCTTTTATGAATCGTAGTAGTGCTTAAGTTCACCCTATGTCATATTTCAGAGCTGCCAGTACACATTATGCCACACAGTACCCCCAACTCACATTATGATATATAGTGCTCCCCAGTACAGTGCCCCGGTTCATATATTATAAAATTACAAAAATGCCCTCCAGTTCATTTTATACCACACTACAATGAGCAAGTCCAGGGGCATACCTAGATATAGTGCAGGCCCCAAGGAAGAAGATTGAAATGACCCCTATGTACCACCCAATCACTAAAAAATTTATATAACACGTAACTTTGACAGGGAAGGTGGGCCCCTCTCAGCTCTGGGCCCCATAGCAGCTGCACTGCCTGCACCTATGGTAGCTACGCCCTTGCACTCGACCTACATTAACGATATATTACAAATACATATGGTGATAATCTGGGGATGATAGGTAGATTTGAGCATCATCTGCGTACAGATGATACTGAAATCCAAAAGAGCTGATTAGTTTGCCAAGAGATGTGGTATAGATATAGAAAAGCAGAGGACCTAAGACTGAGCCTTGCGGTAGAAAGAGGTAGCGAAAAGGAGGTGGATTCAGAGAAGTACTCCATGGTGAATAAGTTGCATTTTCCGGGGAAAAATGTGCTAAAATTACATGTACAGTACATGGCCTATTTTGAGAGATCAAAGTATTTTTATTTGATTTTAAGGTTAGAAATTATTTAAAAAAAATGTATTTGTTGTAATTGTACTATAATTGTGTTCTTGCAATTAATTTCCAAGGGTGTGGTATGGTATGCCGGTGGCCGGGCTCCCGGCGACCAGCATACCGGCGCCGGAAGCCCGACCGCCGGCATACCGACAGCGTGGCGAGCGCAAATGAGCCCCTTGCGGGCTCGCTGCGCTCGCCACACTTCGGGCATGGTGGCGCGCTACACGCGCCACACTATTTATTCTCCCTCCAAGGGTGTCGTGGACCCCATGAGGGAGAAAAACTGTCGGTATGCCGGCTGTCGGGATTCCGCCGCCAGTATACTGTGCGCCGGGATCCCGACAGTCGTCAACCTGAAGACCACCCAATTTCCAACACTGACAAATACAACTCACAAAAAAAAAAAAAAAAAAATGGGTGCAGCAGCGACCTGAGTCTCTCAGCACCAGTAAATGCTCTGTCTCTGCCCTCAAACGTTACCGGCCCAGCCCTACAGATGTGTGACAGCACTGCAGGAAGCAGCGTCCCCACCATGAATCTCCCCATGATGTAAATGGGACCCGGGTCGGACGACTCTGTTTACCTGTTACTACCCCTCAAACCAGGTCCTTCCCTGTAAACTAGCCAGGTTGGATTTCCGGGTTACTGGACCTGGATTAACCCTTTTGAACTGAGCAGCGATCCGGGTTATCATGACAATAACCTAGGTTTTATTGGCAGTAGAAAAATTGTATTGCTTGCTGTCAGACCAATATGGCCATATAAGTAGAGGCTACATTACACAAATCTGGATGCTCACATTCTGAACTAAAGCAGGCCAGACGCCTTAAGATTTTCTGTCCAACTGATAAATTCACTGGTTGGATGTGTTTTCAACATCTGCCAGATGTTGAGGAGGAGGAGAATGAAGAAAGCAGCCAGCAAGCAGAGGAATTAGAGACATCTGGTGATACTTGGAGTACAGATGTAGGGAGGCAGGTTAGGCAAGACCTCATAAATCGTTATTTTTAAGGTAAGTTTTGTTTGCTTCTTTCATTTGTTGTGTAAGCCTAAATATATGTTGCCCCATTTTTTATTTACAAACCATTACTCAGAATGTGTCTGTCTCCTTGAGACATACAAACATACCCTCGCTTTATGCAAAACAAATGTAGCATGTGTCTTGTATTTATTTTAAAACTCAAAACAACAGATTATGAGTGGCATGCATGAAGTCTGGATAAGTGTTATTAAACTTGCACAGATAATTTATTACAAGCACACATAATCCACATAGTAATTTATTTAGTATTTTACTTTATGATTGTGTGTAACGTCCTAATGCACAGGTTCTCAAACTCGGCCCTCAGGACCCCACACAGTGCATGTTTTGCAGGTAACCCAGTAGAAGCACAGGTGTATGAATTACTCACAGACACATTTTAAAAGGTTCACAGGTGGAGCTAATTATGTCACTTGTGATTCAGTGAGAAGACCTGCAAAACATGCACTGTGTGGGGTCCTGAGAACCGAGTTTGAGAACCTGTGTCCTAATTAAACACTCCTCCACATATAATATGTTAGCCTTGAGGAATACGTGTCCCTATGTGTGATGCTCCATCGTATTTAAGGGACACAAACTTAGTATCATCCAAAATAATTTATTTCGTAATGTTTGCTGCAGTAAACTTGCTGATTTGTAAGTAAATACACAGTTTGCCACATATATCCATTATTATACACATTATTTGTGCTTATTTTAAAAAAATTACAATTTCTTTGTTTCTGCATCATGTGTAAGAAACTGATTACTCATTTTTAACACACACAAACATGGCCCAACAATAATGACATTTATTTTGGCACTGAATTATCTAAATTCGATCACAACATATTAGGACCTTTTTAGCCAACTCAATTGGGTTATTCTTGTAATGTTGTATAGAGAAGAAAGGTAAAAGAGTTAACAATCACATTGTAATTTGTATTGGTCATGGATGAATCTGCATGGCTGCCAATTAGTCTGCCTGCAGGATATGAGAATGATTGGAATCTAGAAAGAGTAATGATTAGAAAAAAATTAAGTGGTCTTGTTACTGCATGCTAAAGACATTCTGCATGGCTGCCAATTAGTCTGCCTGCAGGATATGAGAATGATTGGAATCTAGAAAGAGTAATGATTAGAAAAAAATCAAGTGGTCTTGTTACTGCATGCTAAAGACATTCTGCATGGCTGCCAATTAGTCTGCCTGCAGGATATGAGAATGATTGGAATCTAGAAAGAGTAATGATTAGAAAAAAATCAAGGGGTCTTGTTACTGCATGCTAAAGACATTCTACATGGCTGCCAATTAGTCTGCCTGCAGGATATGAAAATGATTAGAATCTAGAAAGAGTAATGATTTGAAAAAAATCAAGTGGTCTTGTTACTGCATGCTAACATCAATGTGCAGATCAAATAACTTCATCCTCCTCCTAAAAAATTCAAAGATGTGAAAGAATAAATGTGTTGGCCAAAATCCTGTTGTTGTTTGTAACACTTATAATTAATGATGTTCAAAAAATTGACAAGGTGGTAAGTGTAATAGATATTGTGACAAACCTACACTTACTAAATGTGTTTATTTACTTCTCTATACAAAGATCGGTGTATCTATTTTTCATTTTTTAGTGGTTGGCTGCTTGGACTGGCCTTTGCCTTTATCACTGTCGTGTTGGCGTGCTCTGGTGGAGCGCCTTGGTGGTGAGGACACTGGCGATAGAATCGAAGTAGTCATACCAGAACTGCTGCTTGGTTGCTGATGGTGCTGGGATCTGAGTGTTTCATTGAGGTTAGTGAGGGTGGCATTAAGTTCACGTGTTGCAGCATTTTGATTCTCTAAAATTCTGGTGATAGATTCATTGATCATTTGATTGTTTTCTAAGATGTTGATGTAGCTTTGCTGTTGTCTGTGCTGTTCTTCCATTATGCGTTGTAAGTTGCCCATGACATGTGTAATGTCTGCACGCATGATTTCCATGGTATTGGCAATTCTGGTGGTTGGTTCATTTTGGTGACTGATATTTCTGCTGATTCTTCTGAGGTGAGCTGGTAGGTTAGCAAACATTTGGGTCTGCCTACGCAGGCAATCTTAAATAGTGGCCTGCTGTGTAGCCCAACTGTCCCAAAACACTTGATCAGGGCCTTGTGCTACTGGTGTTGTTGGGCTGTGTTGTGGTGGTGGAGTGCTTTGCTGTGGTGGTATACTCACAGGTGCTGGGTGGCTGAGTCCTTGGATTAATGGCTGCATTTGTAACATGATTGTCTCATCCATGTCACTGTGTTGCTGCTGTTGCGTCTGGATGCTGGTACCAGTACTAGAATCTGGAATTAGAACCATTTTTGCGTAGGTTTGACATATGTTTTAAAAATTTAAGCAAACCAATAAACATGGAACACATGTATTTAAATGGTGCATTCAGATATCCAAGTTGTATGGTAGATCAGACATACTCCACCATAAAAACACACTTAAAATCTTAATTTTTGGCCTTATAGTGTTTAAATCTTAAACTTAGTAATGTTTTGGCATGTTGGTGACAATGTTACGACAAACACATAAGTTAAATTGCGGAAAATAATATTACTATTTTGCAAGCTTACACATGTGTTTATTTTGCAGCATTTTCAACACAATCTGCTGCTGTATGGCTGAAGTGGACATACATATCTTTACTGGATGTGGACAAGGCCATTTTGGTCAGAATCCATTTGATGTTTTTTTTTTCCGGTAAGTATAGCAGATTTTGTGGAATTTAGAGTTAATGAGTCTCATTAAATGGATTATTATGAGATGATTAATTTATTTCATCATTACAGTTTCTTACTCACAATCAAGATGAGGGGAGTGTGGTTGGCGTCTTGGAGGTGTGACCAAAATTTGGAGTGGTGGGACCGAAGAAACTGTAGACAATCTTTGTGGCGGAGTAGACTGCTGTGGTTGTGATTGGACATCAGACCTTGCTTTCTTTGTTGCCACATGTATTTTTGTTTGGTGTGCTACAGGAGTCCTCCTTCTGCTGGTCAAAACTTCTTGGGATGGACCTGGGATTTAAAGTGTACTTTTGTTATGGCCATTCCTTTACAAACATAACCTATACTACAATGGACACTTTACCTGCTTCCGCAGCGTCATCATCATCAGATGTAATGGGAGTGACTGTAGGCCGACCAGTACTGCTTTTTTTCAACACTGTAAATAATGAAACAAATAAAAGAACTCATTTCTTCATGCTATTGTTGATACATCCACCCATTATGTTTACAAACATTAAATCTTTCTCAAATGGATGCTTATTTATGTGTGCATAATTTCTGTACAAAACCATAAATGTTTAAAATAAATACACGCCAATAGCCATATGCACTATGGAAAGTGCAACACAGGAAACAATGTACAGGACACAGACATAGGACACAGGGGCAGATTTAATAATCCTTGTGAAATGATAAAGTGGTTGTTAATAAAGCACCAGCCAATCAGCTCCTAAGTGACATTTTGCAAACCCAGCCTGTAACATGGAAGTTATGAGCTGATTGTTTGGTAATTTATCAACTTCAACTTTATCACTTCACCAGGCTTAATAACTCTGCCCCACAATTACTAATACATACACTAACTACCCAAAACACAGACATCTTCATTGAAAAATGTTATGTCATTAATGAAAGATGCAATATAGAAAATGCTCTGTGATGTGGCACTACAAACACACATTAGCACAATATGAGCCCAAAACCAAAACACATTTAAAAACACTATCATAATAGTACGGTAACTAAGTCTGCAGTGTTGTGTCAGGGTACAAATACAGACTCTAAATGTACCAAAAAATAGTGGTTTTGTCTTAAACAAGATTACATACAGTACTAATGAAATTACACATGTAACTGGCTTCAAAGCCACTTTACACTACTCCAGCCTCTAACATGTCAACCACTGATTTTCAAACATTGCACATGGATAACTGAAATCAAAAACATAGGCCAACTTGCAAACTGGCAAATGTGCCAAAGGAAAACATTATTGCTGTACAATTCAATGACACACCAAGTCCAAACTACACATGGAAAATGTACTGTAAAAAAACCACATGATATACTATAAAGTACTATGTTATATTGGCTTTGGTAAAAAAACAAACCAAAAACAACGTATTTGCTGACGCACACATGAAGATGGGAGTAATATGCAACGTCACATGACACACATTAACAAAAAACATAAAGACAGAAGTAATGTAATGGAATGATAAGACAAATACACATGCTCACCATCCTTCCTGGGCAGATCGGAATCACGGACATAGGTTGCAGACACTACTTCAGGAGGTATTAAACTCCGCATGGGCTCCTCATAGTCCAGATATCTGGCAATATAGGGCTGTCCACCACCGGTTTTGCGAGCCGACTTCGCCTCCTTGGGCATTTTGGACTTGACACGTCGCTTTATGTCATAGTACCGTTTGCGGCACGTGTCCTCCGTCCGCTTGACCACCCCCTCACTATTTACAGCAGCAACAACTTTCGCCCACAACACCGTCTTCTTCCGTGTTGGCACCTTGGCGGACTCAGGCATAAATAGCTGCCGCTGATACTTCATCAGCTCCAGCACCAATGCCACATTTTCTGCATAACTAAACTTTACATTCCACCCAGTCTTAGTAGTGGTGCGTGGCTGCGGAGCTGTCTGACTGTCACTATCACTGTCACTTGAGGCTGCTGCAGCAACCTCACCCACCTCCTCCACCTTACTAACCTCACTCTCACTCACCTCCTCCACACCTGTCCAACCTCCTCCCCGTCACTCACACCCACCACCTCACTCACCTCTGAGTCAGACATAATTGTCTGGTTAAACAATTAACACAGAAAAAATAAAAACAAACAACACACTCCTCCACTACCACTGGACAACTCTCTCACACACACACACACACACACACACACACACACACACACACACACACACACACACACACACACACACACACACACACACAAGACAAGGGACTCTAAATTAAAAAAAACTTGGACAAAAAATGAGACAAAACCAAAAAAAAAACAAGACTAAAAGAATGACAAGACTACTTTCAAACACAATACTACACTCAGAAATCGCCCAAAAAACTCCTCACCAAACCAACTACTCACCAACCTCCACAGCACAACCTCCCTCCTCACCACTAACTAAACCCACGAGGTGCAGACGGTTTGGGGTATATATTTATATGGTTGCGCACAGATACTCCTACATCTGAAACACAACCAATCACGAACGGGGATGAAAAACTAAACTAAAAGTGAAAATGCGGCCGTGGTTGAAAAATAACCCTGCCGCGTTTAACATAGAAAATAAACCTGTAAAAACAACAAAAACACGTACGCAAACGACAATGACGGCCGTAAATGTGCCAAAAAAAAATGACTGGCATCGACATCAGAAAACACGAAAACCATAAACTCGACTGCTAAGTAACTTGGCGTATATAGTTTCAAAAAGTTGCATGAAAATGCACCCGATACAAAACGAGTTTAAACACTACATAAACCGACTCAAACACGAATATTAGTAAATATAGGCCCAGGTATTGCCCACAGCAATAAAACAGATATTTGTTTTATTTCCTACACTGCACTAGATAGATGACTGAATCTCACTGTTGCAGGCAACACAACCTATTTTCATTAGACCACTTTTTTTCATTAATGTTCCCAGTTGCATAAAGACACTCATAACTACAAGTCATTTTATTTTCAAGTCACTGCATCATAAAAGCCGGAGCAACACTCATTCTCCATTGACAATACTAAAGTCACACTGGAATCTCTTTTTCAAAGGGCAGCATGACTTTCAGGGCTTTGCAAAAAGCTTACAGTCAGTACAAATAAATATTATTCCTTTAATGACATTGTTTTCACTGTGGCTGGCATGAAGAAATTTTTTTTTGTTATGCAGGGATAAAAAGATCATAGGGTTCACCCCAGGGGGCGTATTAACAGAGGAGGAGGCCCATGTGCAACCTCTTCTCCTCTGTAGACGGCACCCGGCAGCGCAATAGAGTCTGAGCACTAGAGGGGCACAGACTCTATAGCATATGCACAAATCTCTAAGGAAATGGAGTGGTGGCCATTTTCCTGAAGATTTCCTTACTGCATATGCACAAAAACTCTGGGAAAATGTCTGCCACGCCATTTACCCAGAGATTTGCAAAGACATGCTAATGTGGGAAGGGGATTCTGGAGATGTGAGTTTTGAAAAAATTAATGCAGGGTGTGCGGTGTGGGCCCACTTAGACTCAGGGGCCCATGGGCACCGCACACACTGCACCCATTATAGATATGCCACTGGTTAACCTCCAGAAAGTGGCAACCAGCACCAGGCAATGCCAGGCCAAGCTGATTTTACTCAGTGTTTCTGTGAATTCTGTTAGAGATATTAGGGAATGTGGCAAAGCATTTGGCACTTTAGAAATATCGGGGCCCTCTCTACATGTCTGTAGTGGCCACAAAAGGGTGCATGGTGGAAGCTATTGGTCCTCAACTTAACTTTCTCCTAAAACCTGTCTTAAAAAAAAACATGGGGGTATATTTACTAAGGTCCCGATTTTGACCGAGATGCCGTTTTTTCATCAAAGTGTCATCTCGGTAATTTACTAAGCAATAATCACGGCAGTGATGAGGGCATTCGTATTTTTTGGGAAGTCCAAGAAAATAATTACGAATGAATACACCATCGGTCAAAACGCGGCTGTTTAAGTATGAATCTCGGTCATTTACTAAGAAGTGCAAAGCAAAAAAAAATAAAACACTGCCGTGAAAAATTACAACTCGTAAAAAAGTGCTAAAAAAAAACAGACCTGCTTTTTTGATCCGTGATTGTATAGGCATGCAGGGATCCATGAGATCCGTGCATGTATATCAGTGGGAAGGGGTGGGAAAATGGTTATTTTCAAAAAAAAAATTGCGTGGGGTCCCCCCTCCTAAGCATAACCAGCCTCGGGCTCTTTGAGCCGATCCTGGTTGCAGAAATATGGGGAAAAAATTGACAGGGGTTCCCCCATATTTAAGCAACCAGCATCGGGCTCTGCGCCTGGTCCTGGTTCCAAAAATACGGGGGACAAAAAGAGTAGGGGTCCCCCGTATTTTTAAAACCAGCACCGGGCTCCACTAGCTGGACAGATAATGCCACAGCCGGGGGTCACTTTTATATAGTGCCCTGCGGCCGTGGCATCAAATATCCAACTAGTCACCCCTGGCCGGGGTACCCTGGGGGAGTGGGGACCCCTTCAATCAAGGGGTCCCCCCCCCCAGCCACCCAAGGGCCAGGGGTGAAGCCCGAGGCTGTCCCCCCCATCCAATGGGCTGCGGATGGGGGGCTGATAGCCTTTGTTGAAAATGTAAAGATATTGTTTTTAGTAGCAGTACTACAAGTCCCAGCAAGCCTCCCCCGCATGCTGGTACTTGGAGAACCACAAGTACCAGCATGCAGCGGAAAAACGGGCCCGCTGGTACCTGTAGTACTAATACTAAAAAAATACCTAAAAAAAGACAAGACACACACACCTTGAAAGTAAAGATTTATTACATACATCCACACAAACATACATACATACCTACCTTATGTTCACACGCAGGTCGGTCCTCTTCTCCAGTAGAATCCATGGGGTACCTGTTGAATAAATTATACTCACCAGATCCAGGGTACCAGGCTCCTTGGCGAATCCATTTGTAATCCACGTACTTGATTAAAATAAAAAAAACGGAGACCCGAGCCACGCACTGAAAGGGGACCCATGTTTTCACATGGGTCCCCTTTCCCCGAATGCCAGAAACCCACTCTGACTTCTGTCTAAGTGGGTTTCTTCAGCCAATCAGGGAGCGCCACGTTGTGGCACCCTCCTGATCGGCTGTGTGCTCCTGTACTGTCTGACAGGCGGCACACGGCAGTGTTACAATGTAGCACCTATGCGCTCCATTGTAACCAATGGTGGGAACTTTCTGCTCAGCGGTTGACCGAAAGTGACCTCACCGCTGAGCAGAAAGTTCCCACCATTGGTTACAATGGAGCGCATAGGCGCTACATTGTAACACTGCCGTGTGCCGCCTGTCAGACAGTACAGGAGCACACAGCCGATCAGGAGGGTGCCACAACGTGGTGCTCCCTGATTGGCTGAAGAAACCCACTTAGACAGAAGTCAGAGTGGGTTTCTGGCATTCGGGGAAAGGGGACCCATGTGAAAACATGGGTCCCCTTTCAGTGCGTGGCTCGGGTCTCCGTTTTTTTATTTTAATCAAGTACGTGGATTACAAATGGATTCGCCAAGGAGCCTGGTACCCTGGATCTGGTGAGTATAATTTATTCAACAGGTACCCCATGGATTCTACTGGAGAAGAGGACCGACCTGCGTGTGAACATAAGGTAAGTATGTATGTATGTTTGTGTGGATGTATGTAATAAATCTTTACTTTCAAGGTGTGTGTGTCTTGTCTTTTTTTAGGTATTTTTTTAGTATTAGTACTACAGGTAACAGCGGGCCCGTTTTTCCGCCGCATGCTGGTACTTGTGGTTCTCCAAGTACCAGCATGCGGGGGAGGCTTGCTGGGACTTGTAGTACTGCTACTAAAAACAATATCTTTACATTTTCAACAAAGGCTATCAGCCCCCCATCCGCAGCCCATTGGATGGGGGGGGACAGCCTCGGGCTTCACCCCTGGCCCTTGGGTGGCTGGGGGGGGGGGCCTTGATTGAAGGGGTCCCCACTCCCCCAGGGTACCCCGGCCAGGGGTGACTAGTTGGATATTTGATGCCACGGCCACAGGGCACTATATAAAAGTGACCCCCGGCTGTGGCATTATCTGTCCAGCTAGTGGAGCCCGGTGCTGGTTTTAAAAATACGGGGGACCCCTACTCTTTTTGTCCCCCGTATTTTTGGAACCAGGACCAGGCGCAGAGCCCGATGTTGGTTGCTTAAATATGGGGGAACCCCTGTCAATTTTTTCCCCATATTTCTGCAACCAGGATCGGCTCAAAGAGCCCGAGGCTGGTTATGCTTAGGAGGGGGACCCCACGCATTTTTTTTTGGTGATTTTACAGTGTTTATTTAAAAAAAAAAAAAAATTAACCCCAGCACGGATCACACAGATCCGGCCGAGATTCATTGTGATAAAGTCGGCAGTGTTTTGCTAATCACTGCCGTAAAAAACGGGAAAAAAACACGAATGACATCGACATCGGAACAAATGAAAATGCAGAATACGACAGCTTAGTAAATTAGTCGTAATAAATTCAAAAAGTTGCAAGTTTACACTTTCGATGTCATTCGTGATTGAACTTTGACCTTTTTCCGAAAATTACGAATGTTAGTAAATATACCCCATGGTTGGGAATTTAAGGGCCAAAGCCCCATCCACCTTCGCAATAATCATGGCTCACCACCTTGCATCTCTTGTCACTTTATAACAGGGAATTGTGTATCATTGCACCAGCTAGCAAAGGACAGACCTCCTGAAAGGCAAATATGGGAATAAGTAGCCCTCTAATTGTGACACATTTACGTCAACACAGTTTATTCTTGCTCACCCTGTTTCACCTTTTCAGGTATAAGGGGCTTCAAACTTGCCTGCTCTCATGGAAACTGCGGGAGACTCCCCATTTTTGGGTAGTTCCCGACACTCCCAGTATCTCTGCCCGCTTCCTAGTAAACTGGAAGGTTGGTTATATAATTACAGCAATCATGGCTCTGTATGGAGGGAGCAGCACTAAATTACGCGAATTGTATCATTTTAGCCCTGCACCCCCCTCCATGATTTACGGCATTTTCCACGTTAGGTGCGGGGGCCTAATGATGTGAGAGCCCAGCCCCACCCCCTGAAGGGTCCTACAGTGCTTCCTCTACACACTTCTCCTGGAGAGGGGACATCAAAGTAGGCAAGTATCTCAAAAATCTAAATATGAACGTATCCTTTCTATTTCTGGTGCACAAATGTGCAGTATAAAAATGCATATTTTGCACAAAACATTGGTGCATGTAAAACTATTTATGAGAAATGATGTGTACTTGAGGGCACTTTATCTCACATATGGGGGAAATGTCCAATACTTATGCCTCTGTGAAGGGAGATTCATGATCTAATTCACAGGATCACTACTAAGTTGAGCCTTATCTCCTATTCTCCCCTTCTACGCTCACTTGATTTACAGTAGCACATTCTAACTAAACAAAATATCAAATAGCTTGCATTGGAAGAATGTATACCTTCCTCGTACTAAAGTCAGTATGTAGACGGGAGTGTGCTGACATGATTGGAATGTTAAGGTGCATACACACTTGCCGATAAAGTAAACAACGTTGCTCATTTTGCCATTCCTGAGCGACATTGTTTACCATATCAACTAGGGTGGACGCTGCCGATCGACAAGCGATGCACGGCCCCACGGGTTGTTAACGACCCTCGCTGTTGGCCGTGCATGCAGCTCAATATGGACTGTTGTCCAAAACCTGCATTCATGTCCCAGCGGCGGCGTGACGTCACTGAGCGATATTATTTGCAAATCGCTCAGTGTATACGCACCGCCGACGAAAGCCCCAGCAGGGAAGGGAACACACTAGGCAACGTCGCTCATAGAGCACATTACCTAGTGTGTACCCACCTTTAGATAAAGCATTTTAACTGTGTCATCATAACTTTAAAACTGAATGTAAAACATCATGTTTAGAGTTATAATGCTGACACAGTTAAAAAAACTTTAACTACCATTAATGCCATGTTTGCAATCTCCTGTCAACATTCTCCCATCAACATATTGACTGTCAACAAAATGACTACTTTTCCCTCCCTCAGTAATAAACTAAATCTGGCATATTTAAGAAATGGAGCACATCACTGGTATACTGGCTAGCACTTTGAGAAACGTCCTCTGAACATACAGTAGGCCCCATTGTTTTTACATTGTACCTCCACCACAGCAATTTGGCCTTTTAACCTCTCTCATCTATTGCTACACTAATCTGAGTTGGTTAGGTACGGCATGCCGGCAGTCAGTACTTCGGCGGTCAGAATACCAGCCCCAGCATCCCGACAGGGGCAGTAGTGGTAAATATCCCTAATCCTAACCCTCCCCACAGCCTAACCCGAACCTCCCCTCCCTGCAGCCTAGTCCTAACCCTCCCACCCGCAGCCTAAACCTAACCTCCCTGCTATACTTACGTTTGGGATTGCGGTGCCGGTAATCTGAGTGCCGGGATCCCAACTACATCCCATCTGGGTGTCTAAAGCTGAGTAGTCACTTGTCCAATCTTTGGCAGATCAGACTCAACATTAGACTGTTTATACAAACCTACTGCAGACCTGCTCACATATTCTACATCCAATCCATGCCTACACACTTATCTAATTTTTCAGCAGACCTCCAAGCTGCATCTGCTGAAACAATCTGCTGAAAATAAATTCTGCTGTTGGGGGGAAAGGGGAGGAATTTATTAATAATAATGGTGAAGGGGGGTTGAGAATATTAACTGATGTGAATGATGTTTCCTTTGGACCCCACAGCCTGATCTGGTAATAGAAATTAGGAAGAAAAACCAGCATGGAGCTCTACATATTTTCTGAAAACTAGCACCAGGCTGAACCAGACAGGGGGACACTCGGTGTGAGGTCTCCCTGCCATCACAATAACAAGCCCCAAAACTGGTCAACCCACGACTCTTATTTCTCAGAAAGCGAGTGCCCCCAAAAAATGGAATGGAGTGCTCCCCCTTCTGAACAACAACCAGCATTGGGCTGAAAGCACAATTGGTGGCAGTGAGTGTGGGGTTTATGATATGTTAATATTGTTCTTTTACAGGCAGCTCTTTGGCTGGCTGCCGCCTTCCCAGGGCTTCAAACTTGCCTACTGTCATGGAAGCTGCGGAAGACTCCCCATTTTGGGTAGTTCCCAATGCCCCCAGAAAAGTTGTCAAATCTCCTGCACCTTGCCCGCTTCCTAGTAAACAGGCAGGGTGGAGAGATAATTATGGGAATCACGGCTCTGTATGGAGGGGGTGGCACTAAATGACGAATTCCATAATTTTAGTGTTGGGTTCATAATATGTTAATATTGTTCTTTTACAGGCAGCTCTTTTGCTGGCTTCTGCCTCCCCAGAGCTTGCGGCGGTGGCGTCCTCTTCTATCTTCACCTGGGGGGGCGGCGGCCTGTAATCTCTTTTGCATGACACCACCCACCAGGACTACCTCCGGCATCGTCAGGAGCTCTTCCTCGCTCCTCCTCTGCCTTCGGATGGACAGCCCCTCCCTCGCACTGGATAATATGAGCTTGCACAAGAAGGCAGGGTGATGATGCAGTGCACCGCGATTAACTTACCATGGCCGTCTTGAATTTTGAAAATGGTGTTGCACCCCACAGTATTTGCGAACACCTCTGCCTGATTGACAGGTAGAGGTGTTTGCGAGGTGGCAATGCTTCGTTTCCAAGGCAGAGAGAGAGCATTGCAGGGGCGACGGTTTCCGAATAGGGGAGGCGTGGAGGCAGCGTTATCGGGGAGGCTGCATGATGTCACACATTCGCTCTGATCAAAAAGATGGCGGTGGGCCTCCTGCCGTCGTAACCAGCTACGGGAGTAAGAGGCTGGGAGACATGGGGGTGTGATGAGGCTGAGAGAGACAGGGTCAGTGGGGATGAGGTTGAGGGACACAGGGTCAGTGGGGGGATGAGGCTGAGAGACACAGGGTGGGAATAAGGCTGAGAGACACAGGATTTGAGGGTATGAGGCTGAGAGACAGGGTGGGTGCAGATGAGGCTCGGAGACACAAGGTGGAGGGGAAGAGGTTGAGAAATACAGGGTGGGGATGAGACTGACACACATGGTGGGTAAAGCTGAGAGACACAGTGTCGGATGGGATGAGGCTGAGACACACGGGGAAGGTGAGGCTGAGAGACAGTGTGCAGGGATGAGGCTGAGAGACATGGGGGGTTGAGGACAAAAGACATAGGGTGGGGATGAGGCTGAGAGATACGGGTAGGTGAGGCTGAGAGACAGTGTGTGGGGATGAAACAAAAGAGAATAAGGAGGTTCTGCCAATGTGGCGCACAGCTGCCCGTCCACTGAAAAATACCTGGGTAAAAATCACCAATTTTACAAGACAATATATGGAAAAACAGAGGGTGGTATTAATCTGTGTCCAGGGCGCATAAAAACACAGAAAATAGAATAAAACTTAATACATCCCTTGTGAATGGGCATGCAGTATCTTCTCCAATTTGTGCTGGCCGGGGAATTCTTTCATTCAGGTGAATCTTCTCTTTACAAATGACTCCCAGTTCATGTCGAGAGATAAAGATAAAGAGAAAAATATGTAGCACCGTTTTCAACAACCTGGGTTAAATTTCCACACAATGAGGCTAAGGGCGTACCCCACTCACACAGAAACAAGTAAGTGGGTTCCCGTAATGGTATCTTTATTGCTGTTTTTGCAATCCCCTCAGATTAAGTTCACGTAGTTGAGCGTACCCGAATCTCACACTAGGGGGTATATTTACTAAGCTCCCGATTTTGACCGAGATGCCGTTTTTTCATCAAAGTGTCATCTCGGTAAATCTCGGTCATTTACTAAACACTAATCACGGCAGTGATGAGGGCATTCGTAATTTTTTGCTAGTTCAGGTAAAAAATTACGAATGAATACACCATCGGTCAAAACGCGGCTGTTTAAGTATGAATCTCGGTCATTTACTAAGAAGTGCAAAGCAAAAAAACACAAAACACTGCCGTGAAAAATTACAACTCGTAAAAAAGACCTGCTTTTTTTATCCGTGATTTGAGATGCATGCAGGGATCCATGAGATCCGTGCATGTATATCAGTGGGAAGGGGTGTGAAAGTGCTTATTTTTGCTTAAAAAATTGCGTGGGGTCCCCCCTCCTAAGCATAACCAGCCTCGGGCTCTTTGAGCCGATCCTGGTTGCAGAAATATGGGGCAAAAAATGACAGGGGTTCCCCCATATTTAAGCAACCAGCATCGGGCTCTGCGCCTGGTCCTGGTCCCAAAAATACGGGGGACAAAAAGAGTAGGGGTCCCCCGTATTTTTAAAACCAGCACCGGGCTCCACTAGCTGGACAGATAATGCCACAGCCGGGGGTCACTTTTATACAGCGCCCTGCGGCCGTGGCATCAAAAATCCAACTAGTCACCCCTGGCCGGGGTACCCTGGGGGAGTGGGGACCCCTTCAATCAAGGGGTCCCCCCCCCCCAGCCACCCAAGGGCCAGGGGTGAAGCCCGAGGCTGTCCCCCCCCATCCAATGGGCTGCGGATGGGAGGGCTGATAGCCTTTGTTGTAAAATAAAAGATATTGTTTTTAGTAGCAGTACTACAAGTCCCAGCAAGCCTCCCCCGCATGCTGGTACTTGGAGAACCACAAGTACCAGCATGCGGCGGAAAAACGGGCCCGCTGGTACCTGTAGTACTACCACTAAAAAAATACCCAAAAAAAGACAAGACACACACACCGTGAAAGTATAATTTTATTACTTACATACACACATACATACATACTTACCTATGGCCCCACGCAGGTCGGTCCTCTTGTCCAGTAGAATCCAAGGGTACCTGTTGAATAAATTATACTCACGAGATCCAGGGGTCCAGGCTCCTCGGCAAATCCAGGGTTAATCCACGTACTTGCCAAAAATAAAAAAACGGTGTCCCGACCACGAACTGAAAGGGGACCCATGTTTGCACATGGGTCACCTTTCCCCGAATGCAAGAAACCCACTTTGCCTTCTGGCTAAGTGGGTTTCTTCAGCCAATCAGGGAGCGCCACGTTGTAGCACTCTCCTGATCAGCTGTGTGCTCCTGTCTTCACTGACAGGCAGCACACGGCAGTGTTACAATGTAGCGCCTATGCGCTACATTGTAACCAATGATGGGAACTTTCTGCTCAGCGGTGACGTCACTTTAGGTCAACCGCAGGGCAGAAAGTTCCCAGCATTGGTTACAATGGAGCGCATAGGCGCTACATTGTAACACTGCCGTGTGCTGCCTGTCAGTGAGGACAGGACCACACAGCTGATCAGGAGAGTGCTACAACGTGGCACTTCCTGATTGGCTGAAGAAACCCACTTAGACATCAGTCAGAGTGGGTTTCTGGCATTCGTGGAAAGGAGTCCCATGTGAAAACATGGGGCCCCTTTCAGTTCGTGGCTCGGCTTTCCGTTTTCTTATTTTATGCAAGTACGTGGATTACCCCTGGATTTCCCGAGGAGCCTGGACCCCTGGATCTCGTGAGTATAATTTCTTCAACAGGTACCCCTTGGATTCTACTGGAGAAGAGGACCGACCTGCGTGGGAACTTAAGGTAAGTATGTATGTATGTGTGTATGTATGTAATAAAATTATACTTTCACGGTGTGTGTGTCTTGTCTTTTTTTGGGTATTTTTTTAGTAGTAGTACTACAGGTACCAGCGGGCCCGTTTTTCCGTCGCATGCTGGTACTTGTGGTTCTCCAAGTACCAGCATGCGGGGGAGGCTTGCTGGGCCTTGTAGTACTGCTACTAAAAACAATATCTTTTATTTTACAACAAAGGCTATCAGCCTCCCCATCCGCAGCCCATTGGATGGGGGGGGACAGCCTCGGGCTTCACCCCTGGCCCTTGGGTGGCTGGGGGGGGGGACCCCTTGATTGAAGGGGTCCCCACTCCCCCAGGGTACCCCGGCCAGGAGTGACTAGTTGGATTTTTGATGCCACGGCCGCAGAGCACTATATAAAAGTGACCCCCGGCTGTGGCATTATCTGTCCAGCTAGTGGAGCCCGGTGCTGGTTTTAAAAATACGGGGGACCCCTACTCTTTTTGTCCCCCGTATTTTTGGGACCAGGACCAGGCGCAGAGCCCGATGCTGGTTGCTTAAATATGGGGGAACCCCTGTCATTTTTTTCCCCATATTTCTGCAACCAGGATCGGCTCAAAGAGCCCGAGGCTGGTTATGCTTAGGAGGGGGGACCCCACGCATTTTTTTTTGGGATTTTACATTGTTGATTTAAAAAAAAAAAAATAAGAACCCCAGCACGGATCACACAGATCCGGCCGAGATTGATTGTAAAAAAAAAACGGCAGTGTTTTGCTAATCACTGCCGTAAAAATAGGTTAAAAAAAACGAATGACATCGACATCGGAAGAAAAGAAAAACCCGAATACGACAGCTTAGTAAATCCATCGTAATCAATTCAAAAAGTTGCAGTTTTACACTGTCGATGTCATTCGTGATTGAACTTTGACCTTTTTTCGGAAATTACGAATCTTAGTAAATTTACCCCTAGGTGTGGGGAATGTAATCATATAAGGGTATCTTCCAAGACAGTTTTGATGCGTACCCTAACTTACACAGAACAAGGGTAGAACATTCATATAGCGGTATCTTTATATAGGCAAAATTCCTCAAGTGCGTACCCCAACTCACTCAGTATAAGGCAGTTGACTCCTATAAAGGTTTCTTTGGCCAGACCCACCAGTATCCCTTTAGTGGATTAGAGAGAGGGGGAGTGGTTCTTTTTCCAAAGTACCATGAGAGAAAGGATAATGGTTCATTTTTTCTAAAACAAGTTTTTTATTCCAGACACAGTCCAGTTTTTACAAAAAAGACCACCAAACTTGGTGACATAAAATGTTAAAAAAATAAAAATACAATGAAAATTCCAATAGAAGAATTAAGATGATAACCAGCGTGATTTTTCCTTTTTCCAAGAAGACTACTCACAGTACAGTCGTCCCGAGTGAGTTGGGGTACGTACTTGAGGAATTTTGCCTATATAAAGATACCGCTATATGAATGTGTAAGTTAGGGTACGCATCAAAACTGTCTTAGAAGATACCCTTATATGATTACATTCCCCACACCTACGTTACCAAGGGGGTTGTAGAAGGGGGAGGGAGCTGTATACAGACTGTGTCACCTATTAAGGGACACAGTCAGCGCTGGGTAGGGACTCCCTATACCTTTAATAGCGCTGTGTGTGGGTTGGCTCCAATCTCTGTGTCTCTCTGCCACTCTTTGGGGAGAAACTCTGCCTTCATAATACCCTGTGTGTTTGTGGGGTGTTTGTGTGTGTGGTAACATGTCTAGGGACAATGTATCATATGCTGCAGAGGATTTATCCTCACAGGAGACTCCATTCCATGTAATCAGGATTGCACAGTTTTAGCGCAGATCCCTCTTAGAGAGCCAGAATGGTTAGTCTCTCTGAGGGGGACTATTTCACAGATTTCTGATAGAGTTGCTAGGACTGAGCACGCCACTCAGGTCCTCCAGTCCTCTATGGTTGTTTGGTCTGATACTGCCTCCTCGGGGTCCCCTGTGATTCATTCTCAGAAACGTGCACTTGCAATGTTGCAGGATGACACGGACACCGACTCTGACACTGCAGACGGTGACGGGGATGTGTCGAGGGGAACGGCATCACTTGCCAAGGGGGTGCAGTTGATGTTTGCGTCTGTTAGAGATGTTTTGCACATTTCGGACACAGCTCCGGATCAGGTGGAGGAGGCCTTCTTTACAGAAAATAAGAAGCCCCCTCACCTTCCCAGCATCCAAAGAATTAAACACTATTTTTGAAAAGTCCTGGGAAACTCCGGAAAAGAAATTTCAGATACCTAAGAGGGTTTTGGTTGCTTTTCCCTTCCCAGAGGAAGATAGGAAAAAATGGGAGTCCCCGCCGTTGGTCAATGCCTCTGTATCTAGGCTGTCCAAACAGGTGGTGCTGCCGGTACCAGGATCTACCGCGTTGAAAGACCCGGTGGATCGATAGGTGGATGCTACGTTAAAATCCATGTACACGGCTTCTGGGGCTATATTAAGGCCTACTATAGCCTGTGCTTGGATTGCAAAAGCTATTGCCAGGTGGTCTATCACAGTGCAGGAAGAATCGGCTACGCTGGATAAAGATGACGTTGATATGTTTTTACGCCATATTCAGGATTCTGCAGGGTTCCTAGTGGATTCCATGAAGGACCTGGGCTCCATGGCTGCGGGGATCTCCTCCATGTCCGTCTCTGCTCGCAGGGGTCTCTGGCTGCGCCAATGGTCTCCTGATTTGGAATCCAGGAAGAGCGTGGAGGGCATACCCTACACGGGCCAGGCTCTCTTTGGGGAGGCGCTGGATGCGTGGATTGCCACGACTACCGCAGGTAAGTCTACTTTTCTCCCCTCAGCTGCACCGGCTACGAAGTAGCCTTTTACACCAGCTGCGTCACAGTCCTTTCGTCCCACGTGGCAAAGAAAAAACAAGCCTTCGAACACCTTCTTCAGAGGTGGTCGTGCAAAAGGAAAGAAACCTGCTCCCGCAGTTTCCCAGGCCCAGAAGCCCACTTCTGATGCCACTAAGCCATCCGCATGACGGTGGACGGCTGGGTCTGGAGGACAGTCAGGTGGGGGCGGGACTCCGACAGTTCACAACAAAGGTTATTATTCAAACCTTTTCGTGATACCGAAACCGGATGGTTCGATACGGCCTATTCTGAACTTAAAGTCTTTGAACCCTTATCTCATGGAGCTCAAATTCAAGATGTAATCTCTGAGAGCTGTCATCTCAGGGGTAGTTCCTGGTGTCTCTGGACATCGAGGATGCTTACCTCCACATCCCCATTTGGTCACCGCATCAGGCATACCTCAGGTTTGCGCTGTTGGACGACCACTATCAATTCCAGGCGCTGCCGTTTGGCCTCTCCACAGCACCAAGGATTTTCATCAAGGTGACGGCGGAGATGATGGTTCTTCTCCGCAAGCAGGGGGTGAACATAATTCCTTATCTGGACGATCTCCTGCTCAAGGCGTCGTCCAGGGAGAGGTTATTGCGATCCATCGCGCTCACGACAAAGCTGCTCAGGAAGCACGGTTGGATCCTGAACCTTCCAAAGTCTCATCTGGAGCCGACGCGGAGGCAGTCTTTCCTGGGAATGATCCTCGACACGGAGGTGCAGAGGGTGTTTCTCCCAGTGGAAAAGGCATTGGTGATTCAAACAATGGTCCGGGAGGTCTTACGGCCTACCCGGGTGTCGGTTCATCAAACCTTTCAAGGAAAGTGGTTGTTTCAAGAATCCCTTCTCCAGATAAACATCCTGGAGCTAAGGGCCGTGTACAACGCCCTCCTGCAAGCAGCACATCTACTACAAGATCGGGCTGTTCAGGTACAGTCGGACAATGTGACCACTGTGGCCTACATAAACCGACAAGGCGGAACGAAGAGCAGGGCTGCAATGTCAGAGGTGTCAAAAATCCTTCTCTGGGCAGAAAGGCGCGCTGTAGCGATGTCAGCAATTTTCATTCCAGGAGTAGACAACTGGGAAGCAGACTTCCTCAGCAGACACGATCTCCATCCAAGGGAGTGGGGCCTCCATCCGGAGGTGTTAAAGGAAGTAACGCTTGGTGGGGGGTTCCTCACATATACATGATTGCCTCCCGCCTCATCAAGAAGCTAGGGAGGTACTGTTCCAGGTCGAGAGACCCTCAGGCAGTGGCGGTGGATGCACTGGCAACACCGTGGGTGTTCCCGTCAGTGTATGTGTTCCCTCCACTTCCTCTGATCCCAAGGGTTCTTCAGCTGGTAAGAAGAACAGGGGTTCTGGCAATCCTCATTGCTCTGGACTGGCCGCGAAGGGCTTGGTATGCGGATCTGCTGGATCTTCTTCTGGAAGATCCAAGGCCCTTACCTCTTTGGGAGGATCTGCTGCTGCAGGGGCCGTTCACCTATCAAGACTTACCACGGCTACGTTTGACGGATTAGCGGTTGAACGCCAGATCTTAGCTCGGAAAGATATCCCGAGCGAGGTTATTCCTACCCTGATTCAGGCTAGGAAGGGGGTAACGTCTAAACATTACCACCGTAAAGGGAAAAAATATGTTTCCTGGTGTGAATCCAGAAAATTTCCTGCGGTGGATTTTCAACTCGGATGTTTTCTCCTTTTCCTGCAAGCAGGAGTGGATATAGGCCTAAGATTGGGCTCCATCAAGGTCTAAATCTCTGCCTTGTCCATCTTCTTTCAAAAGAAATTGGCTGTCCTTCCTGAGGTTCAGACCTTTTTGAAAGGGGTTCTGCACATCCAACCTCCTTTTGTGGCGCCAACGGCACCCTGGGATCTAGATGTGGTGTTGCAGTTCCTACAATCAGCTTGGTTTGAGCCTCTACTGGAGGCTGACATCAAGTTTCTCACGTGGAAGGCGGTCACTTTGTTGGCCTTGGCTTCTGCTCGACGCGTGTCGTAATTGGGGGCTTTATCTTGTAAAAGCCCTTATCTGATCTTTCATGAAGACAGGGCGGAACTTAGGACTCATCCGCAGTTCCTGCCTAAGGTTGTATCGGCTTTTCATATCAAACAGCCTATTGTGGTGCCAGTGGCTACTGACTCCTCAATTGCTTCAAAGGCCTTGGATGTTGTGAGGGCTTTGAAGATCTATGTGCAGAGGACAGCTCGTCATAGGAAAACTGACTCTCTGTTTGTCCTCTATGATCCCAAGAAAATTGTGTGACCTGCTTCGAAGCACTCGATTTCACGCAGGATCAGATTCACTATCCAGCATGCCTATTCTACGGCAGGATTGCCGTATCCGAAATCGGTTAAGACCCACTCTGCTCGTAAAGTGGGTTCTTCCTGGGTGGCTGCCCGAGGTGTCTCGGCACTACAGCTTTGCCGAGCTGCGACTTGGTCTGGTTCGGACACGTTTGCCAGGTTTTACAAGTTCGACACTTTGGCCTCTGATGACCTCAAGTTTGGACAAGCGGTCTTGCAGGAGCCTCCACGCTCTCCTTCCCGTTCTGGGAGCTTTGGTACATCCCCATGGTACTAATATGGACCCCAGCATCCTCTAGGATGTAAGAGAAAATAGGTAAATCCTTTTGTCGTAGTCCGTAGAGGATGCTGGGTGCCCGCCCAGCGCTTCGTTTTCCTGCTTTGGTTTTATAGTTCAGTTCTACCTGGTTCTTAGGTAAGTTCTGCATTGTTTACTGTTCCAGTACTGTTTCAGCTGTTGCTGTGTTTTTCCAGCTTGTTAGCCGGATTTGCCTGTTGTGTGAGCTGGTATGAATCTCGCCACTATCTGTGTATTTCCTTCTCTCGAAGTACTGTATGTTGTCTCCTCGGGCACAGTTTTCTAGACTGAGTCTGGTAGGAGGGGCATAGAGGGAGGAGCCAGCCCACACTATTAAACTCTTAAAGTGCCAATGGCTCCTGGTGGACCTGTCTATACCCCATGGTACTAATATGGACCCCAGCATCCTCTATAGACTACGACAAAAGGATTTACCGTTTCAGGTAATTCAAATCCTATTTTTGTCATTTTTTAAGCTTCTGGGGCCTGGGGTAAACCCTGAACATTTGATGAAAATTTCAATGCCCCAGTTTGAGCACTACTCACTTCCTTGCCACAGCCAATAAACTGCAGGCTGTGGGTATAATTGGCAGAATGTCAGTATCATCTTTTCATGATTATTATGGTTTTACCCTTAATTTAGCTGCACCTGTTCTTGTTGCCTTTTGGATTTCCTGCAATTTGACTATGGCTCTGTATGACTACCCTTCCAGCTCTGAAAGCCCATGACTGTGGTCCTGCTTATCCTTTGGATACCCGTTCACAATCATGCTTCTTTATCCTTGTACAAAATCTCAAACTTGAGGCTGTAACTCCTCGAAGATGGTGTGAATGCAGACCATGTAATATCGCTTTTATACCAAATAGCGCGGGTTGCAGCCTGGAGCCTGACACGGGTACTACCCGGCTGTGACCCGCTTCAGCCCCCTTTCCCACCACACACTGCCGGGTTGATGACGTCAGCAGTGACGCTGCACTTGGAGAGCACATGATCTGCAAGCGACGCCCGTAAATTTACTGTGAACGGTAGTCGGGTCGATGCGACCCAGCTTCCTGTTTACACAGGCACAGCTTGCCGGGTTGAACCCGTGTTCAACCATGCAAGCTACCCGAGTTGGAATACCGGGTCACTGCGACCCGGATTTTTCCAACTGGGCCCATTTTCACCGCGCAGCAACACGGGTTATGCGCGGTCATGTGCAATAACCCGTGTTACTTACTAGCTAGCAGTGTAAAAGGGGAATAATTGAAGAGGTTAGTATCTCTCGAAAGATAAGCATCCCGGGTGGAACCTAAGAGGTTTTACTAGCTAGGGAAAAGGGGGTTTCAGTAAAAATATAATGGAGACTGCAGTTCTCCTTTAACGTTCCCATGTCATTTACTCTCAGTATTGAACTATAGTGCTACATTTTCTTGCACGGCAGAACATTTATTATTTATAATTTGTTCACTGGCCACAGCTATATTTTTAATTATGAACTAAACTGGCCTTTTGAAACCAGAATTTAATGGATTATGTAACCTTAGTATAAACCATCAACTCTACAGTACACTGTCTCACCATTGCTTGCTTATCCTCTGCTGTTTTCTCTTGTAGAGAATCCCCTACTAGCCTCTGAGCACTATCTGTCACAGCCTCGCTGCTGTCATTCATCTGTGGAGTGCAAAAATAACTTTTATGACTTATGTGTCTATGGGGGTAATTCCAAGTTGATCGCAGCAGGACATTTTTTAGCAGTTGGGCAAAACCATGTGCACTGCAGGGGGGGCAGATATAACATGTGCAGAGAGAGTTAGATTTGGGTGTGGTGAGTTCAATCTGCAATCTAAATTGCAGTGTAAAAATAAAGCAGCCAGTATTTACCCTGCACAGAAACAAAATAACCCACCCAAATCTAACTCTCTCTGCAAATGTTATATCTGCCTCCCCAGCAGTGCACATGGTTTTGCCCAACTGCTAAAAATTTCCTGCTGCGATCAACTTGGAATTACCCGCTATGTTCTCACTGTCTACTTAATATTAAAGAATTCGATGGCCAAATAGGACTGAGAATAAATAAGCGTCCTGGTTTTTTAAAAGAAGGAAGCCTGGGGCAGGGAATGGGAGAAAGGGGGAGGGGAGGGGGAAGGGGAGGATAGAGCAGGTAGCATAGCAGCATCCTGTAGGAAAAAGGGGAGGAGAGTTACCTGGGAGGTACAAAAGACCAGGAATGCCAGGCAGGCTCCCTCTTTCATGCTGGACAAGGATCCAAGAAGGCACTCCAGGATTCAAGGAAGGATTAAGTACTTTACCTATAATCTCCCTCTCCGGCACCATTGGGATTAGCCACCCTGCGTACCTGTTCCCCCCCCTCTCAAGTTCAGCGCCCTCCACCACAGGCCGGCCCAGCATCCCCATAACTGCAGCTTCAGTACTGGCTGCGGCTCATCCCCACCATGCCCAGGCACAAGAGGCTTGCTCCCCCCCCAGCGGCTCATTCAAGCGAACTGCGAGCCGTCCAAGCCAGCGCGCGGCTCGGCTCCCCCGCACGGGCTCCGGTCGGCGGGACCAGTGCCGGGTTCCCCCCTCCACACTGGGCTAGCGTGCGTTGGGCCTGAGCCAGGCTCCGGTGCACTAGCCCACAGCACGCCGCACCACCTCCCCTCCCGGCGCCGAGCGATCGCGTCACGCTCAGCGCCGGCCAGCGGCAGCAGCATCCCTCCCCCCCCCCCCCCGGCGCCGGGCGATCGCGTCACGCCTGGCGCCGGCCAGCGGCAGCCGCAGACCCCAGCTCCGGCGGGACTGGTTCCCCCGCCGGAGCTTGCACATACGTTCCCCACGCCACCTAGCACGGCGCAACGTAGGCCGGAGTTTCCCCCGCAGCTTACCCGCAGCGTCCACCCCCCTCACACACAGGCATCTCAGGCTGCAGTTGCGCAGCCAGCGGACGCAGAAGCACCGCAATTGGGTTAGGGGCTACAGCTGGCAGCGCTTCCCCCCCCCTGGTGGCAGGCAGGGCAGCACTTCCCCCCAGCCCATTACTCGCTATGGGTGAACTACTGGCCCACCGCTGCCCACCCCACCCATCAGCAACAGCAGCCCCCCGCAGAGCAGCCCCAGGCGCAAGCGCTGGATACTTTACATGTTCCCTCTGCAAGATTGCAGGTCCCAGTCAGCGAAGGACGCAACCAACCGGCCGAGGGGGCATCGTCGGATCAAGTAGCGGACGGAGCGCCGCTCGACGAGGGACAGACGGGGACTGCGAAGAAGGTCAGTCAGGCACCCTCGTCTTCAGGACCAGGTGAGCAAAAAGCTTCATCCAGCAGCAGTGCTTCATATACAGACTCTAGCGATTCATCTAGCTCAAACAGCTTTTATAGTATCAAGGTCTATAAGCATTATATCATTACAGTATTACAGTACTAAGGTTTACGGTATAAGCATATCCTTTCAGTGTGTTGCAAACAAGGTTTACTGTGTGTCATTCTGTGAGCGTCTGCGCCGCTCGTGTTCTTCTCGCGGGCACAGCGTCCGCTACGCTAATAACGTAGCATTACGGTAGTCGGCCGCCTATAGCGTGCTCGATACCAAACTTAAACCCGCGAGCGTACGCGTCGCTTGTGCGTTGCGCTCACGGTCTAGCGTCTGCCTACGCTAAGTGCGTACTATTACGGTACCCCGTACGCCAATTGCGTACTGAGTCTCTTGCAAATATATATAGTGAATGTTATTAGGAAAAGAATAGGCTTTATCAATTTTAGCAATTCAGAAACAGCCAGTTCCGGCTTCCCACATTAACTCAGACCCAGTCGTACCTTCCCGCCAGCCCATTACCCGCAAGGGGCGAACCCTTTCTAATAATTTATTCATTTAATTTCTTTTATTGTATTGCTTCTGCGCTGTGGCTTAGTTGGTTAAAGCGCCTGGCGGGTAAGCAGGCCTCAATGCTTTCTTGTAATGAGCATAATGAGTGAAAAGTCCAGCACTGTCCACTGGTATAGTCGCGACGTTATGGCAAGAACTTTGCTATACGCTCTCCAGTCACCTGCGAATAAAATATATGTGGAAGCTTAAGATAACTCCAGCCTGGGAGTTTGTTTTTAATGACAAACACATGGCACATCTACACAGTGAGGGACTCACGGCGGCGTATAGTGGGTAATAGGGTAGGGTCATAAGGGGGGGGTTACATTGCTGAGTCAGGATACACTGCAGCGTATAAGGTATGATAGGGTATATGTGACGACATGTGATGACACAGCCAGCGCGTCGTGTCGCACAGTGGTAAAAGACACGTGGTTACTTTCCTAGCCCTGGTCCTACACATGGACTACACTAATTGCTGATCTGTATTTGGCTATATACTAGGCAATATTGTATTATATTGTATGATGTTATTGTTAGTGATGAGCACATGAAATTTTTCGGGTTTTGTGTAGAGATGAGCGCCGGAAATTTTTCGGCTTTTGTGTTTTGGTTTTGGGTTCGGTTCCGCGGCCGTGTTTTGGGTTCGAACGCGTTTTGGCAAAACCTCACCGAATTTTATTTGTCGGATTCGGGTATGTTTTGGATTCGGTTTTTTTTTTTCAAAAAACCCTAAAAAACAGCTTAAATCATAGAATTTGGGGGTCATTTTGATCCCAAAGTATTATTAACCTCAATAACCATTATTTCCACTCATTTTCAGTCTATTCTGAACACCTCACACCTCACAATTATTATTTTTAGTCCTAAAATTTGCACCGAGGTCGCTGGATGACTAAGCTCAGCGACCCAAGTGGCCGACACAAACACCTGGCCCATCTAGGAGTGGCACTGCAGTGTCACGCAGGATGGCCCTTCCAAAAAACACTCCCCAAACAGCACATGACGCAAAGAAAAAAATAGAGGCGCAATGAGGTAGCTGTGTGAGTAAGATAAGCGACCCAAGTGGCCGACACAAACACCTGGCCCATCTAGGAGTGGCACTGCAGTGTCACGCAGGATGGCCCTTCCAAAAAACACTCCCCAAACAGCACATGACGCAAAGAAAAAAAGAGGCGCAATTAGGTAGCTGTGTGAGTAAGATAAGCGACCCAAGTGGCCGACACAAACACCTGGCCCATCTAGGAGTGGCACTGCAGTGTCACGCAGGATGGCCCTTCCAAAAAACACTCCCCAAACAGCACATGACGCAAAGAAGAAAAAAAAGAGGCGCAATGAGGTAGCTGTGTGAGTAAGATAAGCGACCCAAGTGGTCGACACAAACACCTGGCCCATCTAGGAGTGGCACTGCAGTGTCACGCAGGATGGCCCTTCCAAAAAACACTCCCCAAACAGCACATGACGCAAAGAAGAAAAAAAAGAGGCGCAATGAGGTAGCTGTGTGACTAAGATAAGCGACCCAAGTGGCCGACACAAACACCTGGCCCATCTAGGAGTGGCACTGCATTGTCACGCAGGATGGCCCTTCCAAAAAACACTCCCCAAACAGCACAGGACGCAAAGAAGAAAAAAAAGAGGCGCAATGAGGTAGCTGTGTGACTAAGATATGCGACCCAAGTGGCCGACACAAACACCTGGCCCATCTAGGAGTGGCACTGCAGTGTCACGCAGGATGGCCCTTCCAAAAAACACTCCCCAAACAGCACATGACGCAAAGAAAAAAAGAGGCGCAATGAGGTAGCTGTGTGAGTAAGATAAGCGACCCAAGTGGCCGACACAAACACCTGGCCCATCTAGGAGTGGCACTGCAGTGTCACGCAGGATGGCCCTTCCAAAAAACACTCCCCAAACAGCACATGACGCAAAGAAAAAAAGAGGCGCAATTAGGTAGCTGTGTGAGTAACATAAGCGACCCAAGTGGCCGACACAAACACCTGGCCCATCTAGGAATGGCACTGCAGTGTCACGCAGGATGGCCCTTCCAAAAAACACTCCCCAAACAGCACATGACGCAAAGAAAAAAAGAGGCGCAATTAGGTAGCTGTGTGAGTAAGATAAGCGACCCAAGTGGCCGACACAAACACCTGGCCCATCTAGGAGTGGCACTGCAGTGTCACGCAGGATGGCCCTTCCAAAAAACACTCCCCAAACAGCACATGACGCAAAGAAGAAAAAAAGAGGCGCAATGAGGTAGCTGTGTGACTAAGATAAGCGACCCAAGTGGCCGACACAAACACCTGGCCCATCTAGGAGTGGCACTGCAGTGTCACGCAGGATGGCCCTTCAAAAAACTAGTCCCCAAACAGCACATGACGCAAAGAAGAAAAAAAAGAGGCGCAATGAGGTAGCTGTGTGACTAAGCTAAGCGACCCTAGTGGCCGACACAAACACCTGGCCCATCTAGGAGTGGCACTGCAGTGTCACGCAGGATGGCCCTTCCAAAAAAACACCCCCCAAACAGCACATGACGCAAAGAAAAATGAAAGAAAAAAGAGGTGCAAGATGGAATTGTCCTTGGGCCCTCCCTCCCACCCTTATGTTGTATAAACAGGACATGCACACTTTAACCAACCCATCATTTCAGTGACAGGGTCTGCCACACGACTGTGACTGAAATGACGGGTTGGTTTGGACCCCCACCAAAAAAGAAGCAATTAATCTCTCCTTGCACAAACTGGCTCTACAGAGGCAAGATGTCCACCTCATCATCATCCTCCGATATATCACCGTGTACATCCCCCTCCTCACAGATTATCAATTCGTCCCCACTGGAATCCACCATCTCAGCTCCCTGTGTACTTTGTGGAGGCAATTGCTGCTGGTGAATGTCTCCACGGAGGAATTGATTATAATTCATTTTAATGAACATCATCTTCTCCACATTTTCTGGATGTAACCTCGTACGCCGATTGCTGACAAGGTGAGCGGCGGCACTAAACACTCTTTTGGAGTACACACTTGTGGGAGGGCAACTTAGGTAGAATAAAGCCAGTTTGTGCAAGGGCCTCCAAATTGCCTCTTTTTCCTGCCAGTATAAGTACGGACTGTCTGACGTGCCTACTTGGATGCGGTCACTCATATAATCCTCCACCATTCTTTCAATGGGGAGAGAATCATATGCAGTGACAGTAGACGACATGTCCGTAATCGTTGTCAGGTCCTTCTGTCCGGACCAGATGTCAGCATCCGCAGTCGCTCCAGACTGCCCTGCATCACCGCCAGCGGGTAGGCTCGGAATTCTGAGCCTTTTCCTCGCACCCCCAGTTGCGGGAGAATGTGAAGGAGGAGATGTTGACAGGTCGCGTTCCGCTTGACTTGACAATTTTGTCACCAGCAGTTCTTTGAACCCCAGCAGACTTGTGTCTGCCGGAAAGAGAGATCCAAGGTAGGTTTTAAATCTAGGATCGAGCACGGTGGCCAAAATGTAGTGCTCTGATTTCAACAGATTGACCACCCGTGAATCCTTGTTAAGCGAATTAAGGGCTCCATCCACAAGTCCCACATGCCTAGCGGAATCGCTCTGTGTTAGCTCCTCCTTCAATGTCTCCAGCTTCTTCTGCAAAAGCCTGATGAGGGGAATGACCTGACTCAGGCTGGCAGTGTCTGAACTGACTTCACGTGTGGCAAGTTCAAAAGGTTGCAGAACCTTGCACAACGTTGAAATCATTCTCCACTGCGCTTGAGACAGGTGCATTCCACCTCCTATATCGTGCTCAGTTGTATAGGCTTGAATGGCCTTTTGCTGCTCCTCCAACCTCTGAAGCATATAGAGGGTTGAATTCCACCTCGTTACCACTTCTTGCTTCAGATGATGGCAGGGCAGGTTCAGGCATTTTTGGTGGTGCTCCAGTCTTCTGTACGTGGTGCCTGTACGCCGAAAGTGTCCCGCAATTCTTCTGGCCACCGACAGCATCTCTTGCACGCCTCTCTCGTTTTTTAAATAATTCTGCACCACCAAATTCAAGGTATGTGCAAAACATGGGACGTGCTGGAATTTGCCCAGATTTAATGCACACACAATATTGCTGGCGTTGTCCGATGCCACAAATCCACAGGAGAGTCCAATTGGGGTAAGCCATTCTGCGATGATCTTCCTCAGTTGCCGTAAGAGGTTTTTAGCTGTGTGCGTTTTCTGGAAAGCGGTGATACAAAGCGTAGCCTGCCTAGGAAAGAGTTGGCGTTTGCGAGATGCTGCTTCTGGTGCCGCCGCTGCTGTTCTTGCGGCGGGAGTCCATACATCTACCCAGTGGGCTGTCACAGTCATATAGTCCTGAGCCTGCCCTGCTCCACTTGTCCACATGTCCGTGGTTAAGTGGACATTGGGTACAACTGCATTTTTTAGGACACTGGTGAGTCTTTTTCTGAGGTCTGTGTACATTTTCGGTATCGCCTGCCTAGAGAAATGGAACCTAGATGGTATTTGGTACCGGGGACACAGTACCTCCAACAAGTCTCTAGTTGGCTCTGCAGTAATGATGGATACCGGAACCATGTTTCTCACCGCCCAGGATGCCAAGGCCTCAGTTATCCGCTTTGCAGCAGGATGACTGCTGTGATATTTCATCTTCCTCGCAAAGGACTATTGGACAGTCAATTGCTTGGTGGAAGTAGTAAAAGTGGTCTTACGAGTACGACTTCCCCTCTGGGATGACCATCGACTCCCAGCAGCAACAACAGCAGTGCCAGCAGCAGTAGGCGTTACACGCAAGGATGCATCGGAGGAATCCCAGGCAGGAGAGGACTCGTCAGAATTGCCAGTGACATGGCCTGCAGGACTATTGGCATTCCTGGGGAAGGAGGAAATTGACACTGAGGGAGTTGGTGGGGTGGTTTGCGTGAGCTTGGTTACAAGAGGAAGGGATTTACTGGTCAGTGGACTGCTTCCGCTGTCGCCCAAAGTTTTTGAACTTGTCACTGACTTATGATGAATGCGCTGCAGGTGACGTATAAGGGAGGATGTTCCGAGGTGGTTAACGTCCTTACCCCTACTAATTACAGCTTGACAAAGGCAACACACGGCTTGACAAATGTTGTCCGCATTTCTGTTGAAATACTTCCACACCGAAGAGCTGATTTTTTTGGTATTTTCACCAGGCATGTCAATGGCCCTATTCCTCCCACGGACAACAGGTGTCTCCCCGGGTGCCTGACTTAAACAAACCACCTCACCATCAGAATCCTCCTGGTCAATTTCCTCCCCAGCGCCAGCAACACCCATATCCTCCTCATCCTGGTGTACTTCAACAGTGACATCTTCAATCTGACTATCAGGAACTGGACTGCGGGTGCTCCTTCCAGCACTTGCAGGGGGCGTGCAAATGGTGGAAGGCGCATGCTCTTCACGTCCAGTGTTGGGAAGGTCAGGCATCGCAAACGACACAATTGGACTCTCCTTGTGGATTTGTGATTTCGAAGAACGCACAGTTCTTTGCTGTGCTTTTGCCAGCTTGAGTCTTTTCATTTTTCTAGCGAGAGGCTGAGTGCTTCCATCCTCATGTGAAGCTGAACCACTAGCCATGAACATAGGCCAGGGCCTCAGTCGTTCCTTGCCACTCCGTGTGGTAAATGGCATATTGGCAAGTTTACGCTTCTCCTCCGACAATTTTATTTTAGATTTTTGAGTCCTTTTTTTACTGATATTTGGTGTTTTGGATTTTACATGCTCTGTACTATAACATTGGGCATCGGCCTTGGCAGACGACGTTGCTGGCATTTCATCGTCTCGGCCATGACTAGTGGCAGCAGCTTCAGCACGAGGTGGAAGTCGATCTTGATCTTTCCCTATTTTTGGAACCTCAACATTTTTGTTCTCCATATTTTAATAGGCACAACTAAAAGGCACCTCAGGTAAACAATGGAGATGGATGGATACTAGTATACTTATGGATGGACGAGCGACTGCCGACACAGAGGTAGCTACAGCCGTGGACTACCGTACTGCATCTGCTGCTAATATAGACTGGATGATAATGATATAAAAAATATATATATATCACTACTGCAGCCGGACAGGTATATATTATATAATGACGGACCTGCTGGACACTGTCAGCACTGCAGACTCCTAAAGTAAGCTACTAGTATCAAGAAGATAGAAAAAAAAAACACCACAGGTAGGTGGTATACAATTATGGATGGACGAGCGACTGCCGACACAGAGGTAGCTACAGCCGTGGACTACCGTACTGCGTCTGCTGCTAATATAGACTGGATGATAATGATATAAAAAATATATATATATCACTACTGCAGCCGGACAGGTATATATTATATAATGACGGACCTGCTGGACACTGTCAGCACTGCAGACTCCTAAAGTAAGCTACTAGTATCAAGAAGATAGAAAAAAAAAACACCACAGGTACGTGGTATACAATTATGGATGGACGAGCGACTGCCGACACAGAGGTAGCTACAGCCGTGGACTACCATACTGCGTCTGCTGCTAATATAGACTGGATGATAATGATATAAAAAAAATATATATATCACTACTGCAGCCGGACAGGTATATATTATATAATGACGGACCTGCTGAACACTGTCAGCACTGCAGACTCCTAAAGTAAGCTACTAGTATCAAGAAGATAGAAAAAAAAACCCACCACAGGTAGGTGGTATACAATTATGGATGGACGAGCGACTGCCGACACAGAGGTAGCTACAGCCATGGACTACCGTACTGCATCTGCTGCTAATATAGACTGGATGATAATGATATAAAAAATATATATATATCACTACTGCAGCCGGACAGGTATATATTATATAATGACGGACCTGCTGGACACTGTCAGCACTGCAGACTCCTAAAGTAAGCTACTAGTATCAAGAAGATAGAAAAAAAAAAAACACAACAGGTAGGTGGTATACAATTATGGATGGACGAGCGACTGCCGACACAGAGGTAGCTACAGCCGTGGACTACCGTACTGCGTCTGCTGCTAATATAGACTGGATGATAGTGATATAAAAAATATATATATATCACTACTGCAGCCGGACAGGTATATATTATAATGACGGACCTGCTGGACACTGTCAGCACTGC
Source organism: Pseudophryne corroboree (assembly GCF_028390025.1). Lineage (NCBI taxonomy): Eukaryota > Metazoa > Chordata > Amphibia > Anura > Myobatrachidae > Pseudophryne > Pseudophryne corroboree. The sequence continues at coordinate 154,795,892 of NC_086453.1, read as the reverse complement.
AGACTCCTAAAGTAAGCTACTAGTATCAAGAAGATAGAAAAAAAAAAACACCACAGGTAGGTGGTATACAATTATGGATGGACGAGCGACTGCCGACACTACCGTACTGCGTCTGCTGCTAATATAGACTGGATGATAATGATATAAAAAATATATATATATATATCACTACTGCAGCCGGACAGGTATATATTATATAATTAATGACGGACCTGCTGGACACTGTCAGCAGAATGCGTTTATAGAATAAAAACACCACACGACGAGTGTTTAACTTTTTCAGGCAGACAATCACAATATACTGGTGGTCAGACAGTGGTCACTGGTCAGTCACACTGGCAGTGGCACTCTGGCAGCAAAAGTGTGCACTGTTAAATAATATGTACTCCTGCTACTGCTCCCCAGTCTCCCCCACAATTAAGCTGTGTGAGCACTGAGCACTCAGCACAGTCAGATATTCATAGATGATGCAGCACACTGAGGCTGAGCACAGATATGGTATACTGTTACTGTGTCACTGTGTATCGTTTTTTTTCAGGCAGAGAACGGATTATATTAAATAATAATATAATAAAACTGCACTGGTGGTCACTGGTCAGTCACTAGTAAACTCTGCACTCTCTGAGTACTCCTAAGCTCCAGTAAATCAAGTGTCTCACTCTCACTCTCTCTCTTCTAATCTAAATGGAGAGGACGCCAGCCACGTCCTCTCCCTATGAATCTCAATGCACGTGTGAAAATGGCGGCGACGCGCGGCTCCTTATATAGAATCCGAGTCTCGCGATAGAATCCGAGCCTCGCGAGAATCCGACAGCGGGATGATGACGTTCGGGCGCGCTCGGGTTAGCCGAGCAAGGCGGGAAGATCCGAGTCTGCCTCGGATCCGTGTAAAAAGGCTGAAGTTCGGGGGGGTTCGGATTCCGAGGAACCGAACCCGCTCATCACTAGTTATTGTTACAAGGGTACAGTTATGTTTTATCTGTTATATTAGGAATATGCAGTTTATTTGGTTATAATATATGCAATTGTGTTAGGTTATCTGTTACCCTTTAGATAATGTATTTATGTTAGACCTAGTTTCCTATTGTTTTCATACCCCACAGAGGACCTCAGAGGGTGAGTCATATAAGGTACCATTGTCTATGTTTGTTCACTCCCTATTGTCCAAAAGTGAGCTGACCAGACAGGGTGGCTCTCTGAATGATGTAATCACCTTGATTAGAATATGTATTGTATTCCAATGCTGTAAGATCCTAAAACAGAGAGAGAGAGAGGCAGGAGACTGACTAAGGAGTAATGTTTTGTCAGGAGTTCCAGGAGGTAAAACACAATATAGTACAAATCAGTAGTATCACCGATGTCGGTGCCGCGGGAGGGTATTACACACGGGCTAACAGGTATGAGGCAAGGATAGCGAGATACGAGATAACGCCATAAACGTATATGGCGGTGTATAGGGCAAATTGGTGATATCCAGCGGGTGTAGAAGTGATGTACCAAATCAGTAATGTCATTGCCACGTGTGTATAATGCAGTATATGGAGCGTACTGGTGATATAATATACAGCATAGTGATTAGTGGCGGCATTGCTGCGGGAGCATATTTTAGCATGCTAGGTACACTAGCGGGTTAATAAAAGTACAATACCAGAACGATAGGCCGGGGGTATATAGCAGACTATAGAGGGGAATAGCGATAAATGATACAATATAAGGCAGAACAGTCATCACATTGCCGTGACCATGTCTTATTGTATTGTAGGAGGTATATAGCGGGCAGTATAATGCAGATCAGCTTCGCAGGCTGGCCGAATTTAGGTGGCAGTCTAGGAGGTATAATATCAATATGTATAAATAAGGGAGCAGGGGGGCAGTGACACACCATAACTTTCATATTAGCCGTTTTTTCTGTATTACCCGTGGCTTTAGCATGATTATTATTAGTATTACATTTATTGGGAAGGCGCCACAGGCGATTGGCAAGGCCTTGCATAGGGCATACATTAGAGCAATGCTGGATACACAGAACATTGCGATGTGGTAACAAAAGCAAAAAAAAAAAAAAACAGGTCAGGGTAAGGGAGGTCCCCCGGAATGTTTAACAATAAGCACCACAGCTCTCATAGCGCAGTACAGCCCAGCACTACACAGGGCAACTACCGCTGTCCTAAACGCATGGTTTAATCCCCTGGTATTACATGGTTCGTTATATAAGGATAACCGCTTAGGGCAAATAAGTCGTTATATAACCAGACTGTCACACAAAATGCAAGGCAAAGCAAGTAGCGGTAGCGATCACAGTAAATAACCATCAAAGCTACTTTAGTGAACGTGCAATATGACGGTCACTTATGGTATCATAATAAGGTAGACAGGACAGAAGGAGAAGGAAAGCAAAGGGGAAAAGGCGCAAAGCCGAGTATTTAAGGGCTGAATAGAACCTTGTCTCTGCACAAAGTAGGGGTCAATGATGCATGTGCCTTAGCGGTATACGGGATAACCACGTAGGATAACTATAGTCTGGCGCAAGGCGTGAATAACAATTCAGCGTAAACGCACCAGTTATGGGGCAAGGGTTAGCATTACGGCCTCACAGCACTGACGTCATGGGTTCAATTCCAGTAAGAGCATTCTTTGTGGAGTTTGTATGCTCTCTCGGGTGTCTTAATTCATACGACAGTCGCTTGGTATAGATCATAGTGCGCTATATGATGAGTATACCTAACCGGATTGAACCATACCATGAATACATAGTGTAACATCTCTTTACCAATATGCCGTGAGTACCGATTTCGGATAAGGGGGGATCAACCCATTGGGGAATAGGGAAGGATACTTCAGTTGGAGGCTCAACAAGGTATTAGCCAACCTTATATACATTTAGCATGAGTTTTACATGAAGACAGCTTCTCGGGTTCGCAAGGTCGCAGGTAACGCAAAGTTGCAGTGGTCGACAGCAGGCCAAAAATATGCCAGGAATGCCCGCGGTTGTCCAGGCAATCGACAGGCGCCTGGGAATTAACAGTTTTATGAGTTTGGTAAAAAGTCCAAGCATGTTCTGGTAGGCGCGGAGCAATATATATATATGGGCAAGGGCAAGAAAATTAATCTTCACGAATGAAAACCAGTCAGAGCAGAAGCCCAGTCCCTGGTTGAGAGGGTAAGGATGCGGAGAAGGCTCGCAGTAAAGGTATGTGCATGGCCACAGGGCATGGTAGGTAGCTGCGGCCAGGCAAGGATCCTGGGGATACTTAAAAAGCGTTCGTATAAGCACCTATACAGTACAAACTAACATTGACTTCTACTTCACAGGGTAATCTCTATCAGCAGATTTCCACTAGACAGCCACAAGATCCTTATAGAGCTAAAGAGTTTGTCAGGATTGCCCAAGGAGGAGCCAGGAAAGCCTTTCGGCAACAGGCTGAGAGTTTTTAAGTCCCAGGGATAAAAGTCATTTAAACAGTCCCACTGGGGCGAAATTACAAGAGAGATTATGTGCAGGGAGCCTACATTCACCCGAGTCCGATTGCGACACCTTTACTGGTGAAGTAAGCTCCCTGAGTGTCTTTTGGGAAACCCAAGGCATTATGCTGCCCGCCGCTTTGGGGGAATGAAGGACTTTCCAATTTTGCCCTCAAAGAGGTTTTGTGGTTTTCACCTTCATATGGGTCACCCAAAAGCACTGTTCATGCTAGGCCATGCGGGTACGGTTGGCAGGTCACTCCGATAGCTAGCGGGCAGCAGGCATAGGGCAGCTGGTAAACATCTGGGCAGGCATGGGAGACAGAAGCAGTGGCCCCTAGGGGCCCTCAGTTTATCAAGCAGGGCTCCTCAGTGCAATAGGAATTGTTTTTATTTTCGGTGGTGGCACCGGCAGGCCATTTTTGAGTTTAATTTGGCAAGAAACTTAGTGGGCAAAAGGCTCTATTTGTCTTAGTCTGATGGAGACGGACAGCAGTGTGCATAGATGGTCGCAGCGGGTGGCGGGCCTTGGTTCTAGGAACCAGGCTATGGCAGCAAGCAGTGCTCCTCGGCAGTCTGTAGTAGCGCAACGTCGGTTGGCCGGCACTTCCCCCAGATACTCGGCGAGTTTGTCGTGGCCTCAAGGGCCGACACGGTCGTCATCTTAAGGGTGGACCGGTGCTATGCCAATGGTGGGAAGTGGTACCGCTCAGCTAACTTGCGCAGGGGCGGGACTTAGGTTCCGCCCCGTTGTTTAATTTAAGAGAAATTTAATATGTAGGCTGTAGCCGGGGGTACGCACTGCTTTCTCGCCACCCACTTATAGAGTACCAATTCTAATTCGATCAATAAATTTGGCTGTGACCTTTTAAATCGCAATTCAGTTGTCCGAGTGATTATTGGGGTGAAAAGGTGGTAGGGGGTGAGGGGCGAGAGCATTTAATAAAATCAATGGACGGCTTAAAGAATTCGATGGCCAAATAGGACTGAGAATAAATAAGCGTCCTGGTTTTTTAAAAGAAGGAAGCCTGGGGCAGGGAATGGGAGAAAGGAGGAGGGGAGGGGGAAGGGGAGGATAGAGCAGGTAGCATAGCAGCATCCTGTAGGAAAAAGGGGAGGAGAGTTACCTGGGAGGTACAAAAGACCAGGAATGCCAGGCAGGCTCCCTCTTTCATGCTGGACAAGGATCCAAGAAGGCACCCACCCTCCCGCCCATGTGGTAGGGCAATTGGCACTGGTATTTAGGAATTAATCTGTTTTTATTTTCGGTGGTGGCACCGGCAGGCCAGTCCAGATTTTTAATTATCACCAGGGCAAAGGTGAGGTAACTGGAATTTTATGCTGAACAAGGATCCAAGAAGGCAACCACCCTCCCGCCCATGTGGTAGGGCAATTGGCACTGGTATTTAGGAATTAATCTGTTTTTATTTTCGGTGGTGGCACCGGCAGGCCAGTCCAGATTTTTAATTATCACCAGGGCAAAGGTGAGGTAACTGGAATTTTGAAATTAAGTTTTACGTCCGGTGGAGGCACCGTCAGGCCATTTCGGGCTTTAATTATGGTCTGGCAAAAGAGGTCCAGCAGGCGCGGCAAGCAGTGCTCCTCGGCAGTCTGTAGTAGCGCAACGTCGGTTGGCCGGCACTTCCCCCAGATACTCGGCGAGTTTGTCGTGGCCTCAAGGGCCGACACGGTCGTCATCTTAAGGGTGGACCGGTGCTATGCCAATGGTGGGAAGTGGTACCGCTCAGCTAACTTGCGCAGGGGCGGGACTTAGGTTCCGCCCCGTTGTTTAATTTAAGAGAAATTTAATATGTAGGCTGTAGCCGGGGGTACGCACTGTTTTCTCGCCACCCACTTATAGAGTACCAATTCTAATTCGATCAATAAATTTGGCTGTGACCTTTTAAATCGCAATTCAGTTGTCCGAGTGATTATTGGGGTGAAAAGGTGGTAGGGGGTGAGGGGCGAGAGCATTTAATAAAATCAATGGACGGCTTAAAGCTAAATATAAACCCAGCACTCTAATTCTGATACAAAGCATTTCCATTCCCAAAAAGTAACACTTTAATCCTGAACTCCAATTGCTTATGCAAATTCATGCATATGATTACTGTAATTGGATGATAAAATCTTGCTGAATGAAAAAGTCTTTCTTCCTATATAACTGGGGTCTGTTACTGCTTTGGGACGTTAACCAGACACACAAGCTGATGGGCCGAAATCTCTGCCAATATCTTTTTCCATTAAAGCGGTCGGGAATCAGGAGCGGGGATAGTAAGTATTAATTTTTTTTTTGTGTGTGTAAGCGGCGCTACTCCTACAGGGGGCACATACAAGGACACAACTCTACAGGGGGCGTAACTGACCACGCCCCCTGTATGAAGCCATGCCCTATTTTCCACCTGGGGCGCCAAAAGGGCTAGAACCGGCCCTGTAGCTGGGCTGTGTTTTTTGCTGCTCTGCGATCAGATAGTCGCCACCTACAGGGGGAGGGGAAATGCGCTGTGCAAGTGTGCATTCGCTTCTTTTGCAGAGCTGCACAAAAATCAATTTGTGCAGGCTCTGCGCAGCCCAGGACTTACTCTTCGTGTGCGATGGAATCCTGCTGATCGGGGCCGGAGCTGATGTCAGACACCCTCCCTTCAAACGCTTGGTCCCGCCTGCTTTTTTCCGGACACTCCTGGAAAATGGTCAGTTGCCACCCACAAACGGCCTCTTCCTGTCAATCTCCTTAAGAACGCTCGTGCATTCAGATTTGTCGCACCATCCCGTCGTTAGGCACTGATGCCTGTTGCTGGTGTGGGATGCACCGGCGCAGTGCGGCTCTGACGCATGCGCAGTTCAGATCTGATCGCCCGCTGTGCGAAAACGGCAGAATGTAATGGAGTCCAAGATCACCAGAGGTGCAGGATGCCAGCCAATCTCGGATGTTTTTTTAAAGGGGCAATCACTTGGGGCTGCGAGACCAGCGGTCAGGATACCGGAGGTCAGCAGACCGACCCCCGGGATCCCGACCGCAGAATGCCGTCTTTGGCTCCCACAGGTTCTATTCCCACTCAATGTTAGTAGGCATGCCTACTAGTAGGGCAGTACGGCAGGGTTAGTAGGGTAGTATGGATGGTGTAATGGTTAGCATTACCGCTTCACAGCACTGAGGTCATGGGTTCGATTCCCACCATGAGACTAACTGTGATGAGTTTGTATATTCTCCCCGTACTTGCGTGGGTTTCCTCCGGGTACTCCGGTTTCCTACCACAATCCAAAAATATGCTGGTAGGTTAATTGGCTCCCAATAAAATTAACCCTAGCGTGAATGTGTCTGTGTGTACATGTGATAGGGAATATAGATTGTAACCTCCACTGGAGCAGGGACTGATGTGAATGGGCAAATAATTCTCTGTAAAGCGCTGCGGAATATGTGTGCGCTATATAAATAAATTGTAATAATTGTAATAATCATAATGCCGACTGTTGGACGTTTGATCACTCGGGATCCCCGGCTACATCCCGCCGAATATGTTTGGACTCCACAGTGAAGTCACAGTCAGTCTGACATAATTTCACAACAATCACAGTAAGATACAGCATCAATTTAAGATGCCTGGTAACTGTCATGTATTTTATTTCTTTAGAAATTAAATCCACTCTCTCACGTTTAATGCTGCTATAGCAGCAGCAGCAGCAGCAGTATAATGCACACAGAGTGCCACAGACAGAGTGGCTCAATGGACTATCACACCCTTTTTCACAATATTTTAGTAAAATTATATTGATAAATATGCACAAGAGATATTAATGAAATACTGTAACTGTTGAACTCTGCAACAAAATGATTTTAGAAACTGACTTTTACAATAATACTGTGGTTCAACAGCTATTTTATTATTGCCTTGTGTCAAAACCCCAGCTGCCCAGAGCACTGTGATCTGGGGGGTGCCTCTGAGTCTGCTTATCATGAAATTAAAGATGCCTCTAAGCGAAGCACCTTTGTGGAGTTTTATACAGGCAGCAGTTGCTAAACTTCTGAGCTACCTCCACACTTTCACCTGAAGGGAGGGACTAATTAAGAGAGGAGGGGGCCCGTGTGCAGGCTCTTTGTGAACCCCTTCTCTCTGTTAGCGGCTGAAGCACTGTGGACTCTGGCTTTGCACCAGAGTCTACAGCGCATGTCCAGTACTCTGAGAAAATGGCGCCTGCGCATTATTCCCGAGAACATATAAGGTGCATGCATGAATTATTGGGAAAATGGCCACTGCACCATTTCCCCAGTGATTTATTTAACCAGTGCTGGCGTCCGCATGACTCCGGAGGGGTAAGTATATAATTATATGGGTGTAGGGTGTTTGGTGTTGGCCCACCTTGACCCATGGGACCATGTGCACATCACATCCTGCACACTTTATAGATACACCAATACCTGAAGGGCATATTGGTGTGCGGGTTGGGTGCGGGAAAGGGGGGACAGTAGGCTGAAGTCTTGTCTAGGGTGCCAAAGAACCTTGCATCTACTCTGGCTACAAATAGTCCACAAGCACTGCAACATAGCAGTTAGCAGTCAGTGACATGTTCAGGCAGACTAGCCACATGAACACACCCCACACCATTATGAAAACACCACCAGCCTGAATAGTGCCTTTTTGACAACTGGGGTCCATGGCCTCATGGGGTCTGTGCAACACCCAAACCCTGCCATCAGCCTGAAACAACTGTAACTGTGACTTATTGGACCATGTCACATATTGCCAGTCCTCCAGGGTCTAATTAGTGATGTCATGAGCTCAAGTGAGGTGCTGTGTCTGGTGTTGTAGTGTTAACAGGTTATGTGGTAGGTCTCCTGATCCCATATCCCATTGAAGCTAAATAACCTGCTGGATATGCATCTGGTACATATTGCAATGAATGTGGACATGATCTGAGTTAGTGTTGCTTCTCCGTTATCACGGACAATTTTGTCCAGACACCGCTTAAACGATCATTGTGGTTGGCCACTGCATGGTCCATGGTGAGTGGTACACAACTTCGAAAATGGAATATCCCATCTGTTGGTACTCACTATCATGCTCTGATCATTCACATCATCTTGCCATGAGCAGCCGGTGTTCAAACTGACTCATGAGATGTCAGATTACAACTGATGTAGGTCTGGCCATTTCCAAGACATCACAGTATGGTACCTTTACATATTGCATTCTCATGACTTTTAGCACTTAAGTGTATATGTAAAAGTCAATTTAGAAATTCAACATTTTTGCATACGCAGCCAGATCTACGTTTTTCTCTACACATGCTGGGGGTCGCCCAGCACAGGGCATGGCCACCCAGCATTTGTAAGGCCACCTCCTGATACGTTTGCTATCTAATTGCGATCGCATCAGATCTAAGGTTGACTCTTGGCAGTTGCACTGTCAGACAGTCAGCTGCCATTTTTTTTTCCGGAACGGCTGCATGTGTCGTCACGCAGCTGCCCCAAAAACGGTCCCAGCACACCCCCATTCGCTCCTCCTCCCCCAACGCTGCATTGCCACTCCTAAAATGTCCGCTGCTTTCAATCACATTGCGGTCACATCCATCGGGGATGCGACCACAATGTGTGTGGCCGCGCACCTGGAATGCGATATCTGCAAACTGCACTGCGAGCCGCATTAGCGGAAGGTTGTGAATGACCCTCATAGTGTCTTAGTGGTAAATTTACTAAAAGTTCTAAAATGAAAAGTAGTGATGTTGCTCATAGCAACCAATCAGATTCTCTCTATCATTTTCTAGTATGCAAAAGAAAAATGATAGACAGAATCTGATTGGTTGTGTCACGCTCAGTGTAAGTTGAGGTTCCGACAACCGAGTTTTGGCTGAAGGGACAGCTACCTGTGAGGAGAGTAAACGAGGTGGCTGAATGTAATTCCTCCTCATGGGGTGGAAGCCAAACTAAGTGTTAACGTTGGCCAGAGGGCGTAAAGAAAAGGAGGACTTCGTAGGAAGATAACTGTAGTTTTAATGAATAATCAGGCTGTACACGAATATTGGAGAAATTGAAGAAACTGGAAGAATTAGAGTCTATGGTTAAATGACTTGAAGAGTGAAGCTGAAGAACTCCGGTAAAGAAGAACTGAAGACTGTGGGGCAGATTTATTAAGCCTGGTGAAGTGATAAAGTGGAACTTGATAAATTACCAACCAATCAGCTCATAACTTCCATGTTACAGGCTGGGTTTGAAAAATGGCAGTTAGGAGCTGATTGGCTGGTGCTTTATCACCTTCCACTTTATCACTTCACCAGGCTAAATAAATCTGCCCCTGTGTGTTTTATGATTAAAAGACGAGGCTGTATACTTGGACTTTGAAGAAATTAAGACTGTGGTTTGTGATTGAAAGACGAAGCTGAAGAACTTGGACTTTGAAGAAATCAAGACTGTGGTTTGTGATTGAAAGCCGAGGCTGAAGAACTTAGACTTTGAAGAAATTAAGACTGTGGTTTGTGATTGAAAGACGAGGCTGAAGAACTTGGACTTTAAAGAAATGAAGACATCTGCTGGCACCGCCGTTAGCACCTGGAGCTCCTCTACGACCTGGGACCCCGTGAGCACTTCCACGAGTGGTAACGGACTTAGACAGCAGGACTGCAGCAGCTTTTAGGTAACCGATGGATGAGAGCAACCAGGACCAGGGAACCAGAAGTAACCTGGGAGCACAGAGCTGGAGAACCTTTCACAAGGAGGTAACTTGAAGCACTGGCACTCTCCCTCTGAGATAGCCCCCTTTTGTAAGGGGAGAACACGCAGGATTGGCTGGACACAGATTGGGAACTTCATTGGTAATACTCTAGTCTCCAACATGGCTGCCCCCAGCACAGGAGACATACTTAGCTGTTAGCACACAGCTTTAGCCAGCTTCTGTCTCTGACACACTATACTGTGTCACCACTAGAGGTCCTTACCGCAGCGATCCCCACCGCAGCGCCCCGCTCTCCAGACCCTCGACCCCCGGCCCTTGGCAGCCACACATCCGTCCAGAAGGACCCGCCACCAGCAGCTCCCTGCCACCGCAGCCGCGCCAACCAGCGGGACGGTAACCCGCGGGAGCACCCGCCGGAGGTAAGGCTCCGGAGCCTGACAGTACCCCCCCCCCCCCTTTTTAGGGTGGGCTCTAAACACCCTTGTGCTTTCATTGGATTCTTGGTATGAAAGGCCCGGACTAATGTTGGAGCGTGGAAGTCCTCTTCAGAAACCCAGTACCTTTCCTCCGGTGCATATCCCTTCCAATCAATAAGATATTGGAGACGACCATATCTTTTACGACAGTCAAGGATCCTATGAACTTCAAATTCTTCTCCCTCAGCAGCTTGCACCTTGGGAGTTCTAGGGAGCACAGCCCGAAAACGGTTAAGTATGAGAGGCTTCAGTAAGGAGATGTGAAATGCATTTGGGATCTTCAAGTATGGAGGCAACGTCACTTTGTATGCTACTGGATTCAATACTTTTTCAACAGGATATGGTACAATGAACCTGGGGGCAAATTTCTTGGAAGGGACCTTGAGTCTTAAGTTTTGAGCAGAAATCCTGACTTGATCACCCACTTTGAGACTAGGGACAGCCTTCCGTTTCCGATCTGCAAAAAGTTTGTATTTATTGGACGTTTTAAGCAGAGCCTCATGAACTTGTTTCCACATCTCAGTGAATTGCCGAAGGGCTAACTCTGCGGCAGGTACTTCGAGAGCTGGAAGAGATTGGAAAGCAGGAACATGTGGATGAAGTCCAAAATTCACATAAAAGGGTGTGGAATGGGTAGCGGAATGGTAGAGATTATTGTGAGCAAATTCAGCAAATGGAAGATAGTCCAGCCAATCAACCTGAGAAGACATGAAGAGTCGTAGGAAAGTCTTTAAGTCTTGGTTCACTCTCTCAGTCTGGCCATCCGTTTGGGGATGGTATGCAGAGGAGAAACTTAATTTGATTCCAAGAGCTGAACTCAGTGCTCTCCAGAATTTAGCCACAAACTGAGGCCCTCGATCGGAAACTATCTCTTGTGGAAGTCCATGTAACCGGAAGATGTCTGATATGAACATTTTTGATAGTTGTGGAGCGGTTGGAAGACCTGTGAGTGGGACAAAGTGCGCCATTTTGGAAAATCAGTCCACAATGACCCAAATGGTGTTTCGTCCTCTGGAGACAGTTAGGTCAGTTATAAAATCCATGGAGATGTGTATCCAGGGTTTTTGTGTAACTGATAGCGGATGAAGAAGACCCAATGGTGATGCTCTTGGACTTTTATGTTGGGCGCACTTTGGGCAGGCAGCTATGAATTCCAAAACCTCTGTCTTCATATGAGGCCACCAATAGGAGTGTTGGATGAACATAAGAGTCTTGAGGCTACCTGCATGTCCCATACACGGTGAGGTATGAGCCCACGTGAGCAGTTTTTTTCGGAGTTCTGGTGCAACAAAGGTTTTTCCCGGTGGAGGAAGCGGAGTAGTATGAGTTGCAGCAAAGGAGGCAGGATCTAGGATGAATTGCCTGTCCGGAAGATCTGTGGACTCATCTGAACTCAATGAATGAGAGCGCGCATCTGCTTTCCGATTAAGAGACCCTGGACGATAACTGAGCTTGAAAGAAAAACGTGAGAAGAACAGTGCCCACCTAGCTTGCCGTGGGTTTAAACATCAGGCGGTCTGACGATATAAAAGATTTTTGTGATCTGTGGTTACTGAGATTGGGTGCTGAGCTCCTTCCAGTAAGTACCTCCACTCTTCAAAAGCAAGTTTTATGGCAAGCAATTCTTGTTCTCCAATGGCGTAGTTTTGTTCTGCCAGAGAGAATCTTCGGGAAAAATATGCACAAAGATGAGCTTTCTGATCCTCGAAGTACTGGGATAAGACGGCCCCCACTCCTACTGAAGAAACATCCACCTCCACCTGAAAAGGATGACTGAGATCAGGTTGCCGAAGGATAGGAGCAGACATGAAGGCCTCTTTTAGAAACAAAAAGGCTTTTAGTGCCTCAGGTGGCCAAGCTGCAGAATTAGACCCTTTTCTTGTTAGTGCTGTAATCGGGGCAATGATGGAGGAATAATCTTTAATAAACTTCCTATAGAAATTGGCGAAGCCTAAAAAATGCTGGATTACCTTCAGAGTGGTAGGAAGGGTCCAATCTCTGATTGCTTGGACTTTGGCAGGATCCATCTGTAATTCCCTCCCGGAAATGATGTAACCTAAAAAAGGGATGGAGGGAACCTCAAACGTGCACTTCTCTAGTTTACAAGAGAGTCGATTTTCCCTTAGACGTCTCAAGACTTCTCTGATTTGTTCCTGATGGACTTTCAGATCTTTGGAAAATATTAGAATATCGTCCAGATACACAACCAGGCACTTATAGAGGAGATCTCGGAATAATTCGTTGACATAATTCTGGAAGACTGCTGGAGCATTGCATAAGCCAAGGGGCATCACCAGATATTCGTAATGCCCGTCGCGAGTATTGAACGCAGTCTTCCACTCGTCTCCTGTGCGAATGCGTATAAGGCTATAAGCTCCCCGCAGGTCCAATTTGGTGAAAATGGTAGCCCCCTTTACTCGGTCAAATTGTTTGGGAATCAAGGGCAAGGGGTATCTGTTCTTAACTGTAATTCCGTTGCAGCCCCGGTAGTCGATGCAAGGCCGTAGGCCCCCGTCCTTCTTCTTACCAAAAAAAAAACCCTGCCGCGGCTGCAGAAGAGGAAGGGCGAAGGAACCCTTTGGCCAAATTCTCCTGTATGTACTCAGACATCACTTGGGTTTCTGGGAGAGATAAAGGGTACGTTCGGCCTCTGTTTTACCAGGCAGTTAATCGATAGGGCAGTCCCAACTTCGGTGGGGAGGCAAGGTATCTGCCCCTTGCTTACTGAACACGTCCAGAAATGGCTGATAGGCATCTGGGAGATCAGTGGGGTGTAGGGTAAAGAGTGGCTTGACGGTGGATAAACAGCTTTGAGAACACGACTCCCCCCAGGCGAGTATATTCATAGTTTGCCAATCCAAGCGGGGGTTGTGCTCCTGCAACCACTGGAATCCTAGGATTATTTTTTGAGAGGCTTTAGGAATTACCAGGAAAGAGATAACTTCAGAATGGAGAATACCAACTTTCATCTTCAGAGGAACTGTACGGTGGGTGATGATCCCTTCAGGGATATAACTTCTGTCAACTGCGGTGATAGAGATAGCTCGCTCCAAACGAGTGGTTGGTATTTCAGACTGTCGGACTAAGGCGGAAGTAATTAAACTTTCAGCAGGTCCAGAATCCAAAAGTGCTGTAACATGAAGGGAGGTAGTGGGAAGTTCCAGACATACAGCCAACAGTGACTCCTTCCTGGTAAATTGGTTGGGGAATGCTCCTACCTTAACCTCTCCTACGTAAGCTAGGAGCGGGAGTTTCCTGGTAGTTGAATACAAGACTTAACAAAGTGGTCGGCCGCCCCACAATATATGCAGAGGTTGCCCTGTCTGCGTCTTTGACGTTCCTCATTGGTGAGACGAGAGCGGTTGACCTGCATGGGTTCTTCAGTAGACGGTGAGGATGGTCTAGGAGTGGGGCAGGCCTGAGGTTTGGGTCGCTCGAACCTTGTTCTCTCAAGACAGCACTCCTTGTATCTTAGATCAATCTTGTTACATAAAGAAATAAGCTGATCAAGCTTAACTGGCACGTCCTGAGTGACCAGGTCATCTTTAATTTTGTCGGAGAGCCCGTTCCAAAAAGCGGCAATGAGAGCCTCTTCATTCCAGCCCACTTCGGAAGACAGAGTACGGAATTGGATCATGTACTGGGCGATGGAACGGGTACCCTGACGCAGACGCAGAATCTCCAAAGAGGCAGAGGTGGTCCGGCCTGGCTCGTCAAAGATTTTACGAAAAGTTGCCATGAATTCCGGGTAATTAGAGAGTATGGGATCAGTTCTCTCCCATAAAGATGAAGCCCAATCCAGAGCTGGTCCGGTCAGAAGTGAAATGATGTATGCGATTTTGGTCCAATCAGACGGAAAGTTAACTGACTGAAGCTCAAACTGGATCTCGCATTGATTGAGGAACCCTCAGCATTTCCTTGGACTACCGTCAAATTTACTGGGTGGCGGTAGTTGTAAACGAGGAACTGGAATCGACACTAGAGGATTAGGTGCTGGTGGATTGGAAGCTGGAACTGGAGTCCGAGATGTGGAAATGGCTGTGTGAAGAGAATCCAAACGAGTGGACATATTCTGCATGAACTGTACAATCTGTGCCTGCATGGCCTCCTGTTTATTTAGACAAGACAGAATATCCAGAGAGGCATCGCCCCGGTAGCCTGCTCACTTGCCGGATCCATTGGGCCAGTGCTTACTGTCACGCTCAGCATAAGTTGGGGTTCCGACAACCGAGTTTTGGCTGAAGGGACAGCTACCTGTGAGGAGAGTAAACGAGGTGGCTGAATGTAATTCCTCCTCATGGGGTGGAAGGTAAACTAAGTGTTAACGTTGGCCGGAGGGTGTAAAGAAAAGGAGGACTTCGTAGGAAGATTACTGTAGTTTTAATGAATAATATGGGTGTACACGAATATTGGAGAAATTGAAGAAACTGGAAGAATTAGAGTCTATGGTTAAATGACTTGAAGAGTGAAGCTGAAGAACTCCGGTAAAGAAGAACTGAAGACTGTGTGTTTTATGATTAAGAGACGAGGCTGTAGTACTTGGACTTTGAAGAAATGAAGACGTGGTTTGTGATTGAAAAACGAGGCTAAAGAACTTAGACTTTGAGGAAATTAAGACTGTGGTTTGTGATTGAAAGACAAGGCTGAAGAACTTGGACTTTGAAGAAATGAAGGCTGTGGTTTGTGATTGAAAGACGAGGCTGAAGAACTTGGACTTTGAAGAAATGAATACAAAAGAAGGGAATTTCTGTAAACTCTACAAATTAGCCCAATGCTTCCCAATGGAAACTGTTGACTCAACTGGATGTCATCCCTTAATCCAAAATAAATTGTACAAATCTAAAGAAAAATAGAGTCAATGGCTTCCTTTGGCACATGGGAAAAGCGTAAGAGATAGGGAGGTAATTGTACTTTCCTAACAAATGATAAGATGTTATTGTTCGGCGTACCCCCACTCACGCTGATATGGAGTAGGTTACACACATCAAGGTATCTTTTATTCTCCCACATAAAACTCAAAGTATAAAGATAATCCTGGGTGTCGTACCCCAACTCACACAGAAATAGATATCTGGACTCCTATCAAGGTTTCTTTCTGTCGTCCTCTCAAAACAGTTCATGGAAATGCATCCTCAATATGTGATGGCCTCATAAACATGGAAATGAAAGAAATATCCAATGTGCAGTAATATCTTTTATCTTATATCACATATATGATTTGTAATAATAAATCACTTCCGTGCCTTAATTGCACCCTTATTCATTCCACTGTGTGAAATATCCTTATAATTTCATGTGCAACATCAACATGTGGGCCCTTCACCAGAATGTTAATAAGGTATGCGTACCTGAGGGTGTGGCCACGGCGGCAAGCGGATAGGAAGCTGGATTCAGGAGCTCCCTGGGCTATTAATCCTGTAATCATCCTGGGGCTCTTCTGATGCTGCTTCCTGGCTTTGCTCCCGTCTAACAGCACTGGGGAGGCGGCGGGCATCACCAGAGGACCCCTGCAGGAGATCCCAGCTCGCGCCAGCCGCCACCCGCACTTCGGGCCTAGGCGGCCAGTGAATCCCCGGCCTCGATTTCCGGAGTTCCCCCAGACTGGCGCGGGCGCGAACCCGCGATGAAGACTACACCTCACAGCGCTGGAGGTGAGCGGCGCCCCCCTCCTGCACCCCCTGGACGCCTTATCGAGCAGGCTCCTGATCCTCCGGTGCCTGAGATCAGTGTAACAGTCTGAAGAGGGGAGAGTCTGTGGGCTTGGCGGCCATCTTGGCTGCAGCTTCCTGTTCACATCCTCAATACATGTAGCTGTGTCTATGGGGGAAATACAGGGCTGACAGAGCTGAATTGGAACATGCTGCCCTGCCTTTGGCTGCTCGTATATATTACACTATATATATCACTGGGTCCCTCTGGTCCCCCTTCCCCTTTCTGTATTACTGCTGGATGTCCTGGGCTCTGGAGTGCTGCTGATATTGCATTTATCATCTACTGCTGTACTCCCTGATACTGAATATTAGGACTTTGAGCGCAGCTTGGGCCTTGACACTATGGTGAAGGGTGACCAGAGCGCGGCCACGGCTAAATTGGAGAAGTTTGCCCGCCAGCCTGCTACCCCGCCGACGCAGTCACCTCCTAAGCCATCCCCTTCTACCAGATCGACTCCCCCGGTTGGGGGCCGACTCGGGTGCGAATATGCAGCCATCTGCTCCTTCCATTCAACAGGAACTGGAGGCCATAGCGGCCAGCGAACAACGCCTGTCGGACAAAATGGAGAAGGTGCAGTGCGATTTATCATTGCTGCGCCAGGACGTCCAGCGAGTCCGGGAGAGAGTGGGCGAAACCGAGACGCGGGTCTCTAATCTGGAGGACCTCAGTGGCCCTCTGCAGCAGTCTGTATCTGCGGTTACACAGCAAGTCTCGACACTGCAAACTACACTCCTGGATATGGAGGATCGACTTCACAGAATTAATGTGAGATTCGTGGGCCTGCCTGAAAAGGAAGAAGGGGCACATCCTGAGGATTTCCTGGAGTCCTGGCTGAAAGAGGCATATGGCGCTGAATCCTTTACATCCCAGTACGCAGTGGAGCGGGCTCACCGGGTACCTTTCCGGCCTTTGCCCCCAGGCGCCCCGCCACATACATTAATTGCCAAATTTTTGCACTTTAAAGACCGGGACTCTGTCTTGCGCCTGGGCCGTTGCGAAGGGCCCCCTGCTTCAGAATGGTGTCTGAGTGTCGGCGTTTCCCGATTTTGCAGCGGACGTCCAAAAAGAATGGGCCCAGTTTCTGCCCATCAAGCGCGTCTCCGCGACCTGAATCTCTCCTATTCGATGCTGTTCCTCCCCAAGCTGCGTGTGGTGGCGGATGGGGAAACCAAGTTCTTCAGCTCTCCGAGGGAGGCTGCGGCATGGCTGGACAGATATGCTCCAGGCGTCCACCAGCTCGCTCCGGACTGACACCCAGTTTCCTTCCCACATGGGCCTGCAGTATGCAAGTATAAGTCCGGGGAGCTTCCTCTTGTTTTTCTGGTTCTGGACTTTGCTGTGTAGTGTTATATACGCATAAGTTCCTTTCCTTTTTTGGGGGGGATCTGTATGCTGCGCATAGCACTGCCGTAGGCTCTCGGATCTCCAGGGTCGGAGTTTTGTTAGGGATATGTGTATGCCACAGTTCGGGGAGGTATACAGGGAGGGGGGAAGTTATGGGGCTGCTGTTTGTTTCTCTGTAATCTTTTTGTCTCTTTTTTTAGTAGTTTTTTGGTTTCTATATATGTGCTTGTCAAATTGTGAGGTGATGTTGTATTATTTAAAGGAGTTTGGCTTGGGGCACGGGGCCAGCGGACAATGTGGTTTGAGGGGTGGAGCGCTGTACGGGCAGGTAGACGCCCGGATAACGTATGTATTGGGACTTCTTTTTCACCTTGCAGGATCTATGAGTGATGTGTCCCGGATAGTACACTGGTTATCATGTCTGCCTTAAAAATCTTGGCGTGGAATTTCCGGGGCATTAATAATAAAGTAAAGCGATCCCTGGTATTTAAAATGATTAGGAAGTATGGCCTGGACATTGTTTGCCTGAGTGAAACACATTTAGAGGGAAATAGACTGCTGTCGCTCCGCAGGCCTTGGGTGGGATGGGCATATCATACCTCTCACTCCTCCTCTTCCCGAGGGGTGTCGGTCATGATAAAGAGAACTGTACAGTTTGAATTGATCACTGTACATACGGACCCACATGGTAGGTTTGTGTTTCTAGAATGTAAACTGAACTCCCGTAATTTCTTCCTATTGTCTGTATATGTTCCTCCCCCATTCTCGTATGATGTCCTGCAGAAGGCCGCCTCATTTATTGCTTCTTCCCCTCATACTCCTGTCATTTGTCTGGGGGACTTTAATAATGTGTTGGATGTCTCTCTGGATAGATGGAGGTCTTCTCGGGATTCAGGGGCGGGGGGTGGCCCGTCTACATCTAAATCTAAGTTTACAGATTTTTTAGATAGCATGCAATGGGTGGATGTCTGGAGGGCTCGGTACCCTATGCTTAGGCAATACTCCCGCTTCTCCAGTACGTATGGCTCATTCTCCAGAATCGACCTGGCCCTGGTCTCGCCCGAGCTCTTACCTAGTATAACAGATGTTCACTACGAGGCACGGGGGGTGTCTGATCATTCGCCCCTGCTGCTCTCTCTGGATGGGGAGTGCGGGAGGGGACAGTCATATTGGAGGTTGCATCCGTCCTGGTTGGCCCTGCTGGGCGACTGCCCGGATATAATTTACAAGTGGGAGGTTTTTTTTGCGGATAATGTGGGCTTGGCCCCGGCACCGGTTGTATGGGATACATTCAAGGCTTATTTACGTGGTACACTGATTGGCAAAATTGCTGCCCGCAAGATGGCGGGCAGGGCGACGGAGAGACAGCTTGAAGTTGAGTGCAGGGATCTGGAGACCCGCTATTTGGCTGAGGGCACCTCTGTGCTGAAGGCTCGTTGGCTGTTAGCTCAGGAGGCCTGGTTATCTCCCCTTTCGGATAAAAATGCACGCTCCCTTTTGTTCAGGGCTACTAATATTTATATGCAGGCGGACAGACCAGGTAGCTTACTGGCCCATTTGGTGCATTATGACCGTCCTGGGACCACGATTGTGCAGATGTCTGGTCCGGACGGCTCCTCGGTAGAGAACACCCCTGACATTGCGCAGATGTTCAAACAAAAGAAATGCTCTGCGCTCCCAATCACTTAGAGTTAATTGACCAATCAATTAAAGGCAGTCTATCATGGAGAATAATTGACTCAATGAGGCTTGACTCTTTTTTTTTTTTTTTTTTTTTATATTTTATCAAACTATTAGATACCACATAAACAAATAAAACAAACAATACATGCAAAATTGACAATTTAAAAATTCAGAGGTTAATACCTCTAGCATATGTAAGCAGAAACACTGTATCTATAATTGTAAATGTGCTATTAAGACAGTATACAATGTAACTAAAGTGCAAAATTGAATATCTTGAGAGAGAGGCTCTCTATCAGAATGTCAATTGATTCTACCACTGGCGTCCCAGTATAAAATCATATATACTGTCCACAGAAGGCTCCGCAAAAACTAGTATGGGACTATTAAGGCAAAACAAACAATGATAGTTACCCCCGTGCTGGTTCCTGGAGTTTATCACAGGGTCCTGTATGCAAATGCACGAGGTAGATGTAATGATTTTTAGTTGATGCCTCAGTGATAATTGGAAGGCAAACTTGCTGAAGTGCTCTCACCTTCGTTAGAGAAGCCGGCAATTGACCATATGATGCTATTGTATTAGGAACTTCCCAACAGGGGATGTGATTGATTCAGCTGATGATAGCAGTGTGGTAAGGCAAGTCCGCTGATGGCTGATGATAAAGTGGTCTCACTGCGGAGATCCGTTCGTATCCCTAGTCGTGGCAGTTTCCAAAAATACAATGCCGTATAGCTGAAATCACCTTTTGCCTCACTGCGGAGGTACGGTTCCTGAAGGTCACTTGGCTGCAGTGTAAACGCCGGAAGGTGCCGGGAGCCGAGAAGCTAAGGAGCCTGTCTGCCAGATATCAGATGTCCAATAATGAACTCGTAGAAGGGGGCGTCAACGCGTTTCGTCTCCTAGCAACGGAGACTTCCTCACTACGAGTAGGCAAAAGGTGATTTCAGCTACACGGCATTGTATTTTTGGAAACTGCCACGACTAGGGATACGAACGGATCTCCGCAGTGAGACCACTTTATCATCAGCCATCAGCGGACTTGCCTTACCACACTGCTATCATCAGCTGAATCAATCACATCCCCTGTTGGGAAGTTCCTAATACAATAGCATCATATGGTCAATTGCCGGCTTCTCTAACGAAGGTGAGAGCACTTCAGCAAGTTTGCCTTCCAATTATCACTGAGGCATCAACTAAAAATCATTACATCTACCTCGTGCATTTGCATACAGGACCCTGTGATAAACTCCAGGAACCAGCTTGGGGGTAACTATCATTGTTTGTTTTGCCTTAATAGTCCCATACTAGTTTTTGCGGAGCCTTCTGTGGACAGTATATATGATTTTATACTGGGACGCCAGTGGTAGAATCAATTGACATTCTGATAGAGAGCCTCTCTCTCAAGATATTCAATTTTGCACTTTAGTTACATTGTATACTGTCTTAATAGCACATTTAAAATTATAGATACAGTGTTTCTGCTTACATATGCTAGAGGTATTAACCTCTGAATTTTTAAATTGTCAATTTTTCATGTATTGTTTGTTTTATGTGTTTATGTGGTATCTAATAGTTTGATAAAATATTTAAAAAAAAAAAAAGGGTCAAGCCTCATTGAGTAAATTATTCTCCATGATAGACTGCCTTTAATTGATTGGTCAATTAACTCTAAGTGATTGGGAGCGTAGAGCATTTCTTTTGTTTGTGTTTCATAGTGTTTTTCAGCCCAGCCAGCTGTTTTGCTCAGCAGCCGTAATTTCACTATTTTTGTATCGATCACCAGTTGGTTAATTTATTATTATTATCTATAGCGCCAGATTTATACAGTTTGGGATTTATCTCCAGCTGTATTTATATACAAATTGCGCAGATGTTCCTCTCATACTTTAAAGAGGTTTAGGATACTCAGCTGACGTGCTCCATGGAGGACTTAGACATGTACCTGACTAAGATACCCCTTCCCAAACTTTCCCCCGAGGCAAGGGACGTTCTGGACGCGCCCTTGACTTTGGAGGAGGTGACGGTGGTGGAGATGTCTCCCAGTGGCAAGTCTCCGGGAAGTGACAGTATTCCCACTGAGCTGTACAAACAGTATATACAGTTCTTTGGTTCTAAGTTGCATGAGATGTATGCTGATATATTTACCACTAATCAACTTCCTCCCTCAATGTCCGAGGCCATTATTATAGTACTCCCAAAGCCCGGTAAGGACCCCAAACTCTTGGAGTCCTACAGGCCGATCTCACTTATCCATACCGATGCCAAGATCCTGGCAAAAATTCTTGCGGTCCGGCTCAATTTAGTTATTAAATCTATAATACATCCGGATCAATCCGGCTTCATGCCGGGAAAATCCACGTCCATTTATTTGTGCAGGCTGTACACTATTTTGCAGGCACCTCATGACATCCCCTCGGATGCGGTTGTGGTTTCACTGGATGCGACTAAGGCATTCGACAGCGTCGAATGGTCCTACCTGTGGGGAGTCATGCGATGTATGGGCTTCGGCCCTAATTTTATACAATGGATCAAATTGCTCTATCAAAGTCCACGCGCCAGGATCTTGGTCAATGGCTACATTTCTTCCTCCTTTACCTTGTCACGGGGCACCAGACAGGGTTGCCCCCTTTCTCCTGCCTTGTTTGCCATAGCCATCGAGCCTCTGGCTTGTTTGGTTAGGTCGCACCCGGACATTGGGGGAGTTGACACGGGCCCCTGCACTGACAAAATAGCCCTTTATGCGGATGACCTGTTGTTATTCCTCCATGATTATGTTGTGGATAAGCCTATCGTGTTGCAGGTCATAGAGAAATTTGGTGGCTTTTCTGGTCTCCGCATAAACTGGTCCAAATCATTTATAATGCCCGTTATGGGCTCTTCTCCCCAGGTCCCGAGGCTCTCTCTGCCGCTATGCTGCACAAGCCAGTTTAAGTACCTTGGGATCCAGGTTACTAATGATCCTGCGGACTTTATACCCTTGAATCTTGATCCACTTGTACAGCTAATTGTATGCAAGTCAAGAGCTTGGTGTAAACTCCCGCTGACAATAACGGGTAGGGTTAGCCTTATAAAAATGGTAGTTTTGCCCAAACTATTGTATGTTCTTTCCTGTGTACATCTTTCCGGCCTTCTTTAGGAAATTAAATAGTATATTAACATCTCTGATCTGGGCCAATAAAAGGCCTAGAATAAAATTAAATACCCTCACCAGACAAAAAGTTGATGGAGACTTGGCCTTGCCTCACTTCCAACTGTATTACTATGCGGCCCATTTGTCGCATATCGGCATTTGGCTCCATGGAGGGGAGGATGCTGGTTTATACTTGGCGTTTCTTAGGTGTTACTATCCGGATCTCACCCCGGCACAGGTTCTGGCGGGAGGGAGTGCTTCTAGATCCTCGCCTCCTATTGTTTTTCAGGCCATGAAGATCTGGCTAGCTTTGAAGGGTCTGCTCGAGTATGATAGTATGGACCCGGATACTCCCCTTTGGCACTCTACATCGCTCCATGAACTGGGGTCTCTGGAGGTGGGGCGGTGTGGGCTCCGTATTCCATAATTTCTATATCCCAGCTGTATAGCGATGGCGCAATGAAATCGTTTCAGCAACTAAAGGAGTTTGGTCTCCCGAGCTCTTACTTTTATAGATTTCTGCAGCTCAGGCACGCCTTGCAATCACAGTTTGGGGATTCCCCCCCGGTGCTCCTCCCCTTCTCCGTAAGGACCTTTTTGCAGTCACTGAGTCGAGTTAAGGTGATCGCCTTCACTTACTCGTACCTTCTTAAAACAATTCATGCAGACCCGCTTTCGAACCTTCGGGAGCGCTGGGAGTGCGACTTGGGCCCCATAGAGGTGGAGGATTGGGAGGTTGCACTGGGGAACTCGAGCGAGGTCACCAAATCACTACGGTTCCAACAGATACAACTCTTTATTTTGCACAGATCTTATATGACGCCGAATAGGCTGGCCAGATTTGGGGCTGGTAGTGTTGCCATTTGTCCCAAATGCGGGGCTGCTGGAGGATCCTTCTGGCACCTTGTGTGGGACTGTCCATCCTTACAGGCGTTCTGGGCTGGGGTCGGGTCGATTCTGGAACATACAGGGATATTGAGAGATATGCTGACTCTGAGATTTTGTATCTTGGAGGTGGGCGGACCTGACTCTGGGTCTAGGTAGGAGGGCATGTATGCCCGTAGTATGTGCACCCTTGCCAAGGTGTGTATTGCGTGGGTATGGATGGCTCCGCATTGTCTTACGTTATCTGCATTTAAAGCTCTGGTGAATTACACCCTACTGAAGGACCGTTATATATATATATGAATAATAATGCTCTTACTAAATATGAGAAAATATGGTCCTCTTGGATCAATTCTACATACTCATCCCCTGCACTTCAGATTTAATGTACATTGGCCCTAGCGATAGTGTGTTCTTTGGGCCTTGCGGTGCCGAGCCGGACTCCTCTCCCTTATTCTATTTATATTGCTATTGTACCTCACCTCACATAGGCCCTCATTCCGAGTTGTTCGCTCGGTAATTTTCTTCGCATCGCAGCGATTTTCCGCTAATTGTGCATGCGCAATGTTCGCACTGCGAATGCGCCAAGTAAATTTGCTAAGAAGTGTGGTATTTTACTCACGGCATTACGAGGTTTTTTCTTCGTTCTGTAGATCGGAGTGTGATTGACAGGAAGTGGGTGTTTCTGGGCGGAAACTGGCCATTTTATGGGTGTGTGTGTGAAAAAACGCTGCCGTTTCTGGGAAAAACGCGGGAGTGGCTGGAGAAACGGGGGAGTGTCTGGGCGAACGCTGGGTGTGTTTGTGACGTCAAACCAGGAACGACAAGCACTGAACTGATCGCACTGGAAGAGTAAGTCTCTAGCTACTCAGAAACTGCACAGAAAAATCTTTTAGCAATATTGCGAATACTTCGTTCGCAATTCTGCTAAGCTAAGATACACTGCCAGAGGGTGGAGGCTTAGCTTGTGTACTGCTGCGAAAAGAGGCTAGCGAGCGAACAACTC
Organism: Pseudophryne corroboree; assembly: GCF_028390025.1. NCBI lineage: Eukaryota > Metazoa > Chordata > Amphibia > Anura > Myobatrachidae > Pseudophryne > Pseudophryne corroboree. The sequence continues at coordinate 154,771,525 of NC_086453.1, read as the reverse complement.
GGAATGAGGGCCTATATCCATTACTGAGTGCCGGGCTATTGTTCGCTAGATAGATAGATAGATAGATAGATAGATAGATAGATAGATAGATAGATAGATAGATAGATGGATAGACAGATGATTGATAGATAGATAGATAGATAGATAGATAGACTCCCTAGAGAGAGAGAGAGAGAGAGAGAGAGAGAGAGAGAGAGAGAAAGATACTGACCCTTTTTAGTGGGATCTCAAGAGTTTCCCTGAGTCAGGTCCTAACTCTGAGCTGCATGCCATCCCTCTGCTCAGCGACTGTGATCAGCAGGCCCAGGGTTGACAGTGGCACAAATGGAGATGGGGGCATCTAGTGGCACCCGGAAGTACTGCACTCCACTCAGCAGTTAAGCTGACGGCTTGTGGCCATACATATTCTACATCATTGAGGGGGCTTGCCTTGAGCCCATGTCAAGGCACACATGTCAGCGTTGACTCCACTGGCACTTTTTTCGTTCGCAATTCTGCTAAGCTAAGATACACTCCCAGAGGGCGGCGGCTTAGCGTGTGTAATGCTGCGAAAAGCGGCTAGCGAGCGAACAACTCGGAATGAGGGCCATAAAAGGGTAGCTTTAGGCTTGATGGTTTTTGTGTTGTTTGTTTAGGTTTTCTTTTACGGGGGTTTTGGGGGCTATTGTGGGCCTGCTAGTTGGGGTGTTTACTAAAACACTTCGGGGAGAAAATTGAAAATGCTAAGTATGTGGATCACGATTTGTTTACAGACTTCAGAAAATATGTATACTGTGGTTTGACGGTAATTGGAACTGTAATTACCTGGAATGCTTACTATGCATGTATATTGATAAGGGAGATATATGGTTCAATGTATTGTATATTGCCAACTGTGTTTCCCAGCGTACACTGAAATGTCTGTATCGTTAACTATTGTGTTGAATAAAAATACTCTATTAAAAAAAAAAGGTATGCGTACCCCTCACTCGCACAGTAAATATGGGGGAAACTCATATAGCAGTATCTTTATATAACAAAAATGTGTCTAGCGGGCGTACACCAATTCACAAATAGGTATGAAAACTGAATCCCATCAAGATATCTTTATCCAGTCCTTGCTCCACAACTGGTATCAAGCAGAGAAAACCTCTATAGCACTTTGGAGTGGAAACACTTGACCTCCAAATATAGATTCAAAGTGAAAAAAAGGTTCAAAAGGGTCTTTCTTCCTCATAAATCATGCAAATCCCAAACATGTGCAAACGAATGTTCCACAAAATTTATTAAAAACAAACAGATAAAATAGAAAAAATTTGAAGAAATGATTTGTAAAAATTCATCTAAAAATTCTCTTTAAAAAAACATATGAAGCACACAATAGTTGTAAACATAAGTCCATCAAATAATTCCGTTGGAAGAATGGCTACTCACACAGTGATCTGTCAACGCGTTTCGGTCTCTTGGACCTTTTTCAAGACATGACCTTCTGTGTGAGAAGCCAGCTATTTATGATGCCTGTAGCCAATCGTGTCCTAACCGGAAATCAATATACAGGAAGACACCTCATCCAGTAGTTTGCACTCAAATTTAGGTTAAAAAACTGCTTAATTCATCAATTTATACTCCCCATTATATGTGAAAGTATCTATTTTTATTTCTATAATATTATATAATCAAATGAGGATGTTTATACCTCCCCTATATCTCGTTTTGCTCCTTTGCAATAGCGCAAAAGATTCTGGATGATGTAGTTCCATATGTGGATCGTCCCTTTTTGTCCATATAATACCCCCCATGGATTCAACAAATCTAATAGTTCTCCAAAATATGTATATTAGACAACCTTATATTGAACTAATATATAAATAAACAATTATCTAATTATTGCTGTCCCATATCGTTCCGAAACAGGAACCGGAAGTATGTAGTCGCGGACCTCCGTTACAAAGCACATTGGGAAGTGTAGTTCCTTCCCCATAGTTCGTGCATGCGTCCTCGTCGTCCTGAAAGCGGAAAACGGAAGTTCGTCCTCTCACCCTCCATTGTTCAGAGTATTGGGAAATGTGGTCTCTCCTCTGTAGTTTGCGCTTGCGCCCTTCCGATGTACACTGGGAAGTGTAGTTCCTTCTCCGTAGTTCGCGCGTGCGCCCTCGTCGTCCTGAAAGTGGAAAGCGGAAGTCCGTCATCTCACCCTCTGTTATTCAGAGTATTGGGAAATGTAGTCTCTCCTCTGTGGTTTGTGCATGAGTCCTTTGATTCCATGGCCTCCATCTATATACAGTTCTTCTTAGAATCGTTAAGTCAGTGGCACAGAGTTCATGAGTTCAAATAGCGCATGCATCCTCCTGCATTTTAGTCCTTGTTCTTCCACCAGATTAATAAACAGTTGATTCATGGGAAATGTAGTCCCCACCATCGGCCGTCTCCGTAGTCAGTTTTTTCTGAGCAGAATATAATGTATTTAGATATACTGATCGGAGATCTGGATATCTTTTAGATCAACTTTCAAGATTCATACGGCCGATCATATTTCATTGAGGAGGTCATATAGAGAAACAAAAAAAACAAAGTGTTATTAATGATGAATAATGAATAATCTTCATAGAAACCACTTTAATTCGAAATCTGAATTAAGGCCATAAGAAATTAAAGTTTTACACTTATAAATTAGTCTCTTTTCAGCCTTCGCTAATGCTGAAGATGGGTCTCTATTTCTTAAATTAGATTTGATCAATTTAAGACCATAAAAACCTGTTATTTCTGATGGAGAGCAATTATGGTGTTCTTTAAAATGTGCATATAAAGAATGTGTAAGTAACCCCTTTCTCACATTCCTAAGATGTTCCCCCATACGGATCTTGAGGGGGCGTGATGTGCGGCCAATATAAAAAAGACCACAACTAGCGTACACCACATTTTTTGTATCGCATGTGATGAAGTCTGCAATTTTAATGGTTTGATTGTTAATGCAGACCTCATTAATCTTATTGATCCCTTTTGTATTTCTGCATCCCATACAATTCAGACATCTGTAAAATCCCTTTGATACTACTTTCGGGTGTTATAAAGATGCTGGTAGAGAACTTGCTACCAACGTTGATTTGATGTTAGGAGCTTTACGATATATGTGGATGGGTTTGTCTGGTACTAATGGGCCAATAGATGGATCTCTTTTTAAAAGGTTCCAAAGCTTTCTAAAGATATTTTCTATCTTTTTGTGATGTATGCCATATTCAGTAATGAAAACTCATTCGAATCTATTCTCTCGTGTGGGTTTTCTGATGTTTTTCTTTAATAATTCATGGCGTGGTACTGCATCTGTCTCAATTTTGGCTCTTTCTATGGTGTGTTTCGAATAGTCACTAGCAGTGAATATCTCCTCTAGTCCTTTGGCTTGAGTCTGGAATACCGCATCGTCAGTACAGTTCCTCTTCAAACATTTTAATTGGCGCCCTGGGATTGATTGGAGTCAATGTTGGTGATAACAGCTGTCTGATGGAATGTAGCACTGGGAATCTGTAGGTTTTGTGAATGTTTTAGTATTTCATTTTCCTGCTTATATGTAGGCAGTAATGTCCAGGAAGTTTACCTCCTGTTTACTAATTTCAAAACTGAATTTGATATTTCTACTGTTGTTATTAAGTTTAATACAGAAATCATTCAGAGTCATGATCTCCTCTCCAAATGAAAAAGAGATAATCAACATAGCATGTATAAGTCACCAGGTTCGTGCCATAGGGGTTGTTGGACCATATACTGTCCAATTCCCACGCCCCTATAAATAAGTTGGCGTAACTTGGCACGAACCTGGTGCCCATTGCTGTTCCAGTTTCTGTATATTAAATTTATCCTTAAACAGGAAGAAGTTATTGTTTAATATGAAATTAATACCTTCCAAAATTAATTTTTGCAGGTTCCCATCCAAATCAGAAAGTGCTAGTAAATGTCTGTCTGCTTCTATACCTTGCAAGTGATCAATTATGGTGTAAAGTGAACTTACATCCGCAGTCACCAGAAAGCAATTATCTTCCCATGTCAATTGATCTAACCGGGTTAGAAAGTCACTGGTATCTTTTATGTGGGATTTATTAAGTAACACAAGTGGTTGCAAGTAAAAAATCAATGAACTTGGACAAATTGGCCGTGATAGAGTCAACGCCTGAGATTATAGGCCTCCCCGGGGGATTTTCAACATCTTTATGGACTTTGGGGAGTACATAAATCACTGGTGTAGTCGGATTTTCATTAATAATGAACTTTGCCTCTTTCGTATTAATGGTCCCATTCTTCTCATAAAGATCAATGAGGGCTTTAAGTTTAGTGATAGTTGTTACTGTTGGATGATTTCTGAGACTCCTATATGTTGTCATGTCACCTAGTTGCCTCATAATCTCCAACTCATATTTGGTTACATCCATTAGAACAATACCCCCTCCCTTGTCAGCTGGTTTCGCTATAAGGGATTTATCATTTTTAAGATCTTGTATTGCCCTACGTTCTTTATATGTAAGGTTGGATCTTTTATTGTCGGTCTTCTTTAACTGTTCTATATCCTCTATCACCAATGCCCCAAATGTTTCAATAAAAGGGCCTTGTGCGTATTTAGGGAAAAAAATAGATTTAGGCCTAAATGGAGTTGGCTTAATCTCTGATTCTATTTCCTTATTGGTGTGATTGGCAAAGAATTTCTTTAAAGTTAATTTACATAGAAATCTTTGCACATCTAAATACATATCAAATGTGTCAGGGGTATAACTTGGGGCAAAATTCAGCCCTTTTTCCAGTACGGTACTTTTGTTATCAGTGAGTACATGGGAGCTTAAATTAAAAAATTTGACTTTAGGGATGGTGCCACTGGATTTTTCATCAGCGGGATGTCCCATATGTTTCTTTTTCTTCCTTTTCTTTTTTCTTCTCCCCAATTTAGGTTTGACGGGCTTTCTCTTTCCACCCCATTTCCTCCTATATTTCCTGTGTATTATCTGTATCTGACTGGTGGTCTGTCCTTCCCCAAAAAACGTGTGGAGCGTCTCAAGGTATTAAAAGGAGAGAACTGATTGGTGAGAGCCAGAGGTTCTCTGTCCAAGTGGAGTGGCCTTTCTCTGGGTTCTTTAAATTGAACGTCTCTCCACTCTGGTGTCCGATCTCTATAAGTCCTACTAGAGTGTGGGTCACCTGGGGATTCCCATCGTTGGTCTCTATTTGGGGATCTTACTTCCTCCATTCGTGATGTATATGTAGGGGGATTTCTATTCCTGAATGTTTTCCTTCCTCCAGTAAATGGTGAGGGTTTGAATCTCCTATCTGTCTTATACGGTCTTTTTCTAGGTATTGGATTTTGTAATTCCTCATCTGATCTCTCATCCTAATCGTTCTGTTCCAGTGGTTCCTTGTTATCCCTCTTATCTCTTTGATATTTTCTAACTTTTTTCTCTATGAGGAATTTCTGTGTTTTCCTCATATTTAATTCAATAGTACTTTCTAGAGTTTTATATTCATTAGAACTGGTATAGGGATCTACCAAGGATTTATATATGGCTATTTCACCATTAAGCTTCTCCAACTCTCCTTTTCTCTCCTTAATAATTAACTTCATCAAGGAAAGGGAGCATGCTCTCACAACGTCATCCCATTCCTTTCTGAAATCCTCACTAGAGGAGGTAAAAGTGGAGGTCTTGCTGATTTTCAAACCTCTCGGAATTAGACCCTCCACTAAATATTTTTCTAGCGTCATAACTTCCCACAAAATTTTACATTCTCTTGTTAGGATCGATGATAATTTATTAATCATTCCCTCTAGATTATCATTAGGGAGGTCATTGCTTGTGGATTGAATTCCAAAGGCTCTCTCCAGTATTGCATTTCTCTGCTCTCTACAGGAACACATATTTCTAGATAAATAAATTGAGGTGGAGTGCAGCCTAAAATATGTAGGTATACAGAAAATGGAGTGAAAAAACAATAATAGAATACGAAGGAAGGGAATTTCTGTAAACTCTACAAATTGGCGCAAGGGGAATGCTGCCCAATGGAAACTGTTGACTCAACTGGATGTCACCCCTTAATCCAAAATAAATTGTACAAATCTAAAGCAAAATAGAGTCAATGGCTTCCTTTGGCGCATGGGAAAAGCGTAAGAGATAGGGAGGTAATTGTACTTTCCTAACTAAAATGATATGATGTTATTGTTCGGCGTACCCCCACTAACGCTGATATGGAGTAGGTTACACACATCAAGGTATCTTTTATTCTCCCACATAAAACTCAAAGTCTAAAGATAATCCTGGGTGTCATACCCCAACTCACACAGAAATAGATATCTGGACTCCTATCAAGGTTTCTTTCTGTCGTCCTCTCAAAACAGTTCATGGAAATGCATCCTCAATATGTTATGGCCTCATAAACATGGAAATGAAAGAAATATCCAATGTGCAGTAATATCTTTTATCTTATATCACATATATGATTTGTAATAATAAATCACTTCCGTGCCTTAATTGCACCCTTATTCATTCCACCATGTGAAATATCCTCATGGTTTCATGTGCAACATCAACATGTGGGCCCTTCACCAGAATGTTAATAAGGTATGCGTACCCCTCACTCACACAGTACATATGGGGGAAACTCATATAGCGGTATCGTTATATAACAAAAATGTGTCTAGCGGGCGTACCCCAACTCACAAATAGGTATGAAAACTGAATCCCATCAAGGTATATCCAGTTATCCAGTCCTTGCTCCACAACTGGTATCAAGCAGAGAAAACCTCTATAGCACTTTGGAGTGGAAACACTTGACCTCCAAATATAGATTCAAAGTGAAAAAAAGGTTCAAAAGGGTCTTTCTTCCTCATAAATCATGCAAATCCCAAACATGTGCAAACGAATGTTCCACAAAATTTATTAAAAACAAACAGATAAAATAGAAAAAATTTGAAGAAATGATTTGTAAAAATTCATCTAAAAATTATCTTTAAAAAAACATATGTAACACACAATAGTTGTAAACATAAGTCCATCAAATAATTCCGTTGGAAGAATGGCTACTCACACAGTGATCTGTCAACGCGTTTCGGTCTCTTGGACCTTTTTCAAGACATGACCTTCTGTGTGAGAAGCCAGCTATTTATGATGCCTGTAGCCAATCGTGTCCTAACCGGAAATCAATATACAGGAAGTGACCTCATCCAGTAGTTTGCACTCAAATTTAGGTTAAAAAACTGCTTAATTCATCAATTTATACTCCCCATTATATGTGAAAGTATCTATTTTTATTTCTATAATATTATATAATCAAATGAGGATGTTTATACTAGAGATGTGCACTTGAAATTTTTCGGGTTTTGTGTTTTGGTTTTGGGTTCGGTTCCGCGGCCGTGTTTTGGGTTCGACCGCGTTTTGGCAAAACCTCACCGAATTTTTTTTGTCGGATTCGGGTGTGTTTTGGATTCGGGTGTTTTTTTCAAAAAGCCCTAAAAAACAGCTTAAATCATAGAATTTGGGGGTCATTTTGATCCCAAAGTATTATTAACCTCAATAACCATTATTTCCACTCATTTTCAGTCTATTCTGAATACCTCACACCTCACAATATTATTTTTAGTCCTAAAATTTGCACCGAGGTCGCTGGATGACTAAGCTAAGCGACCCTAGTGGCCGACACAAACACCGGGCCCATCTAGGAGTGGCACTGCAGTGTCACGCAGGATGGCCCTTCCAAAAAACACTCCCCAAACAGCACATGACGCAAAGAAAAAAAGAGGCGCAATGAGGTAGCTGTGTGAGTAAGATAAGCGACCCTAGTGGCCGACACAAACACCGGGCCCATCTAGGAGTGGCACTGCAGTGTCACGCAGGATGGCCCTTCCAAAAAACACTCCCCAAACAGCACATGACGCAAAGAAAAAAAGAGGCGCAATGAGGTAGCTGTGTGAGTAAGATAAGCGACCCTAGTGGCCGACACAAACACCGGGCCCATCTAGGAGTGGCACTGCAGTGTCACGCAGGATGGCCCTTCCAAAAAACACTCCCCAAACAGCACATGACGCAAAGAAAAAAAGAGGCGCAATGAGGTAGCTGTGTGAGTAAGATAAGCGACCCAAGTGGCCGACACAAACACCGGGCCCATCTAGGAGTGGCACTGCAGTGTCACGCAGGATGGCCCTTCCAAAAAACACTCCCCAAACAGCACATGACGCAAAGAAAAATTAAAGAAAAAAGAGGTGCAAGATGGAATTGTCCTTGGGCCCTCCCACCCACCCTTATGTTGTATAAACAGGACATGCACACTTTAACCAACCCATCATTTCAGTGACAGGGTCTGCCACACGACTGTGACTGAAATGACGGGTTGGTTTGGACCCCCACCAAAAAAGAAGCAATTAATCTCTCCTTGCACAAACTGGCTCTACAGAGGCAAGATGTCCACCTCATCATCATCCTCCGATATATCACCGTGTACATCCCCCTCCTCACAGATTATCAATTCGTCCCCACTGGAATCCACCATCTCAGCTCCCTGTGTACTTTGTGGAGGCAATTGCTGCTGGTCAATGTCTCCACGGAGGAATTGATTATAATTCATTTTAATGAACATCATCTTCTCCACATTTTCTGGAAGTAACCTCGTACGCCGATTGCTGACAAGGTGAGCGGCGGCACTAAACACTCTTTCGGAGTACACACTTGTGGGAGGGCAACTTAGGTAGAATAAAGCCAGTTTGTGCAAGGGCCTCCAAATTGCCTCTTTTTCCTGCCAGTATAAGTACGGACTGTGTGACGTGCCTACTTGGATGCGGTCACTCATATAATCCTCCACCATTCTTTCAATGGGGAGAGAATCATATGCAGTGACAGTAGACGACATGTCCGTAATCGTTGACAGGTCCTTCAGTCCGGACCAGATGTCAGCATCAGCAGTCGCTCCAGACTGCCCTGCATCACCGCCAGCGGGTGGGCTCGGAATTCTGAGCCTTTTCCTCGCACCCCCAGTTGCGGGAGAATGTGAAGGAGGAGATGTTGACAGGTCGCGTTCCGCTTGACTTGACAATTTTCTCACCAGCAGGTCTTTGAACCCCAGCAGACTTGTGTCTGCCGGAAAGAGAGATCCAAGGTAGGTTTTAAATCTAGGATCGAGCACGGTGGCCAAAATGTAGTGCTCTGATTTCAACAGATTGACCACCCGTGAATCCTTGTTAAGCGAATTAAGGGCTCCATCCACAAGTCCCACATGCCTAGCGGAATCGCTCCGTGTTAGCTCCTCCTTCAATGTCTCCAGCTTCTTCTGCAAAAGCCTGATGAGGGGAATGACCTGACTCAGGCTGGCAGTGTCTGAACTGACTTCACGTGTGGCAAGTTCAAAGGGCAGCAGAACCTTGCACAACGTTGAAATCATTCTCCACTGCGCTTGAGACAGGTGCATTCCACCTCTTATATCGTGCTGAATTGTATAGGCTTGAATGGCCTTTTGCTGCTCCTCCAACCTCTGAAGCATATATAGGGTTGAATTCCACCTCGTTACCACTTCTTGCTTCAGATGATGGCAGGGCAGGTTCAGGCGTTTTTGGTGTTGCTCCAGTCTTCTGTACGTGGTGCCTGTACGCCGAAAGTGTCCCGCAATTCTTCTGGCCACCGACAGCATCTCTTGCACGCCCCTGTCGTTTTTTTAAAAATTCTGCACCACCAAATTCAAGGTATGTGCAAAACATGGGACGTGCTGGAATTTGCCCAGATTTAATGCGCACACAATATTGCTGGCGTTGTCCGATGCCACAAATCCACAGGAGAGTCCAATTGGGGTAAGCCATTCCGCGATGATCTTCCTCAGTTGCCGTAAGAGGTTTTCAGCTGTGTGCGTATTCTGGAAACCGGTGATACAAAGCGTAGCCTGCCTAGGAAAGAGTTGGCGTTTGCGAGATGCTGCTACTGGTGCCGCCGCTGCTGTTCTTGCGGCGGGAGTCCATACATCTACCCAGTGGGCTGTCACAGTCATATAGTCCTGACCCTGCCCTGCTCCACTTGTCCACATGTCCGTGGTTAAGTGGACATTGGGTACAGCTGCATTTTTTAGGACACTGGTGACTCTTTTTCTGAGGTCTGTGTACATTTTCGGTATCGCCTGCCTAGAGAAATGGAACCTAGATGGTATTTCGTACCGGGGACACAGTACCTCCAACAAGTCTCTAGTTGGCTCTGCAGTAATGATGGATACCGGAACCACGTTTCTCACCACCCAGGATGCCAAGGCCTCAGTTATCCGCTTTGCAGCAGGATGACTGCTGTGATATTTCATCTTCCTCGCAAAGGACTGTTGGACAGTCAATTGCTTGGTGGAAGTAGTAAAAGTGGGCTTACGAGTACGACTTCCCCTCTGGGATGACCATCGACTCCCAGCAGCAACAACAGCAGCGCCAGCAGCAGTAGGCGTTACACGCAAGGATGCATCGGAGGAATCCCAGGCAGGAGAGGACTCGTCAGAATTGCCAGTGACATGGCCTGCAGGACTATTGGCATTCCTGGGGAAGGAGGAAATTGACACTGAGGGAGTTGGTGGGGTGGTTTGCGTGAGCTTGGTTACAAGAGGAAGGGATTTACTGGTCAGTGGACTGCTTCCGCTGTCGCCCAAAGTTTTTGAACTTGTCACTGACTTATTATGAATGCGCTGCAGGTGACGTATAAGGGAGGATGTTCCGAGGTGGTTAACGTCCTTACCCCTACTTATTACAGCTTGACAAAGGCAACACACGGCTTGACAAATGTTGTCAGCATTTCTGTTGAAATACTTCCACACCGCAGAGCTGATTTTTTTGGTATTTTCACCAGGCATGTCAACGGCCATATTCCTCCCACGGACAACAGGTGTCTCCCCGGGTGCCTGACTTAAACAAACCACCTCACCATCAGAATCCTCCTTGTCAATTTCCTCCCCAGCGCCAGCAACACCCATATCCTCCTCATCCTGGTGTATTTCAACACTGACATCTTCAATCTGACTATCAGGAACTGGACTGCGGGTGCTCCTTCCAGCACTTGCAGGGGGCGTGCAAATGGTGGAAGGCGCATGCTCTTCACGTCCAGTGTTGGGAAGGTCAGGCATCGCAACCGACACAATTGGACTCTCCTTGTGGATTTGGGATTTCGAAGAACGCACAGTTCTTTGCGGTGCTTTTGCCAGCTTGAGTCTTTTCATTTTTCTAGCAAGAGGCTGAGTGCTTCCATCCTCATGTGAAGCTGAACCACTAGCCATGAACATAGGCCAGGGCCTCAGCCGTTCCTTGCCACTCCGTGTGGTAAATGGCATATTGGCAAGTTTACGCTTCTCCTCCGACAATTTTATTTTAGATTTTGGAGTCCTTTTTTTACTGATATTTGGTGTTTTGGATTTTACATGCTCTGTACTATGACATTGGGCATCGGCCTTGGCAGACGACATTGCTGGCATTTCATCGTCTCGGCCATGACTAGTGGCAGCAGCTTCAGCACGAGGTGGAAGTGGATCTTGATCTTTCCCTAATTTTGGAACCTCAACATTTTTGTTCTCCATATTTTAATAGGCACAACTAAAAGGCACCTCAGGTAAACAATGGAGATGGATGGATACTAGTATACTTATGGATGGACGAGCGACTGCCGACACAGAGGTAGCTACAGCCGTGGACTACCGTACTGTGTCTGCTGCTAATATAGACTGGATGATAATGAGATGAAATCAATATATATATAATATCACTAGTACTGCAGCCGGACAGGTATATAATATATATTTATTATGTAATGACTGATGACGGACCTGCTGGACACTGTCAGCTCAGCAGAACCGCAGACTGCTACAGTAAGCTACTATAGTAGTATGTATAAAGAAGAAAGAAAAGAAAAAAACCACGGGTAGGTGGTATACAATTAAGGATGGACCAGCGACTGCCGACACAGAGGTAGCTACAGCCGTGGACTACCGTACTGTGTCTGCTGCTAATATAGACTGGATGATAATGAGATGAAATCAATATATATATATATAATATCACACTAGTACTGCAGCCGGACAGGTAGATATATTTATTATGTAATGACTGATGACGGACCTGCTGGACACTGTCAGCTCAGCAGCACTGCAGACTGCTACAGTAAGCTACTATAGTAGTATGTATAAAGAAGAAAGAAAAAAAAAACCACGGGTAGGTGGTATACAATTATGGATGGACCAGCGACTGCCGACACAGAGGTAGCTACAGCCGTGGACTACCGTACTGTGTCTGCTGCTAATATAGACTGGATGATAATGAGATGAAATCAATATATATATATATATAATATCACTAGTACTGCAGCCGGACAGGTATATAATATATATTTATTATGTAATGACTGATGACGGACCTGCTGGACACTGTCAGCTCAGCAGCACCGCAGACTGCTACAGTAAGCTACTATAGTAGTATGTATAAAGAAGAAAGAAAAAAAAAAAAAAACACGGGAAGGTGGTATACAATTATGGATGGACCAGCGACTGCCGACACAGAGGTAGCTACAGCCGTGGACTACCGTACTGTGTCTGCTGCTAATATAGACTGGATGATAATGAGATGAAATCAATATATATATATATAATATCACACTAGTACTGCAGCCGGACAGGTAGATATATTTATTATGTAATGACTGATGACGGACCTGCTGGACACTGTCAGCTCAGCAGCACCGCAGACTGCTACAGTAAGCTACTATAGTAGTATGTATAAAGAAGAAAGAAAAAAAAAAAACCACGGGTAGGTGGTATACAATTATGGATGGACCAGCGACTGCCGACACAGAGGTAGCTACAGCCGTGGACTACCGTACTGTGTCTGCTGCTAATATAGACTGGATGATAATGAGATGAAATCAATATATATATATATATATAATATCACACTAGTACTGCAGCCGGACAGGTAGATATATTTATTATGTAATGACTGATGACGGACCTGCTGGACACTGTCAGCTCAGCAGCACCGCAGACTGCTACAGTAAGCTACTATAGTAGTATGTATAAAGAAGAAAGAAAAAAAAAAACCACGGGTAGGTGGTATACAATTATGGATGGACCAGCGACTGCCGACACAGAGGTAGCTACAGCCGTGGACTACCGTACTGTGTCTGCTGCTAATATAGACTGGATGATAATGAGATGAAATCAATATATATATATATATATAATATCACTAGTACTGCAGCCGGACAGGTATATAATATATATTTATTATGTAATGACTGATGACGGACCTGCTGGACACTGTCAGCTCAGCAGCACCGCAGACTGCTACAGTAAGCTACTATAGTAGTATGTATAAAGAAGAAAGAAAAAAAAAACCACGGGTAGGTGGTATACAATTATGGATGGACCAGCGACTGCCGACACAGAGGTAGCTACAGCCGTGGACTACCGTACTGTGTCTGCTGCTAATATAGACTGGATGATAATGAGATGAAATCAATATATATATATATAATATCACTAGTACTGCAGCCGGACAGGTATATAATATATATTTATTATGTAATGACTGATGACGGACCTGCTGGACACTGTCAGCTCAGCAGCACCGCAGACTGCTACAGTAAGCTACTATAGTAGTATGTATAAAGAAGAAAGAAAAAAAAAAAACGGGTAGGTGGTATACAATATTATATATATATTATATACAATTATATATATATATTATATATATTAAACTGGTGGTGATTATTAAACTGGTGGTCAGGTCACTGGTCACACTATCAGCAACTTGCAAGTAGTACTCCTAAGCAGACAATCACAATATATATTATACTGGTGGTCAGTGTGGTCACAATGGCAGTGTGGCACTCTGGCAGCAAGTCCTGCTCTCAGACTCTAACTGCTCCCCACTGTCAGTGTCTCCCCCACAAGTCAGATATACATTATACAGTCACACTATCTATCTATCTATCACTTCAGCAAGTAGTAGTACTCCTCCTAAAGTACTCCTCCTAATGCTCCCCAAAATTACTACTGTGTCTCTCTCTACTCTAGTCTCACTCTCTTCTCTATAAACGGAGAGGACGCCAGCCACGTCCTCTCCCTATGAATCTCAATGCACGTGTGAAAATGGCGGCGACGCGCGGCTCCTTATATAGAATCCGAGTCTCGCGATAGAATCCGAGCCTCGCGAGAATCCGACAGCGGGATGATGACGTTCGGGCGCGCTCGGGTTAACCGAGCAAGGCGGGAAGATCCGAGTCGCTCGGCCCCGTGTAAAAAAACCTGAAGTTCGGGCGGGTTCGGATTCCGAGGAACCGAACCCGCTCATCTCTAGTTTATACCTCCCCTATATCTCGTTTTGCTCCTTTGCAATAGCGCAAAAGATTCTGGATGATGTAGTTCCATATGTGGATCGTCCCTTTTTGTCCATATAATACCCCCCAGACCTGGTCATCTTCCACACGGAGGGCGCACAGTGGATCCACGGCACCCGCGACCAGAAGTGCCGCTCCCTGCTCTCCCCTGCTGGGCCTCGGACCTGAATATCTGCTGCCTGGGGGGTGTGCTGTGGATTCCCGACACATGCGTCTGGCAGTGCCGCCAACGGGTCTCCCCAGCTGAGTACCAGACCTCCTCACCTACTGTCTGGGCAACGTGTTGTGGATCCCTGGCGCCCAGGATCAGAGGTGTTGTACATTATTGCCTCTGCATGCTCCATCCTACAGGCGTCCTCCTCTGCATGCTGTCATCCCCTGGCTCTGGCTGGCTAATGGGTTTTATTTATATATATATATGCTCTCTGATCCATGCACCGGGTCACATACCTAAGGGGCCGTAACCTGTTTGCTCCGTGGGGGTGAATATCCGGTACCCTTTGAGAGCTCCACTGTAACCAACCTCCCCCAGTCGATCCCACCCACTGCCCATCTCTCTTCATCCCATTCCAGGGTCATTATATTGCCCTGTTATTGCACGCAGATTGCCCCTCTTTTTGTACCCCTTGGCACTGTCAGCCACGTGGGGCTTCTATACAATTCTTACCATAGTGACACTGTCTGGCTGGCACTTGGAGCCTTGCTAATTGTTTACTGCCTAATAGTGCAACACTAAACTATCCTTTATCAGCGCTCTCTAAGAGCTGAGCTCTGGTCATGAGACCTCTGTCTGGGGGTTCCACGGCATGTCTCTCTAATGTGACCTTACCTCCCCCTGTTCCCCCCATTTGTATAAAAGTACTACCTGTGCTCCCTTTCTCCCCTACCTCTGTGGTGTAGTCTGTATTCCTCCTCCTACCCTCCTCTGCTATGTCGCAAAGAAATAAGAAAGGCCAAACGGCCCCCACAAACTTTTTTGGGAACAAATCTAAACCCACGCAGTCACAGCGGTCACTCCTGGACTCGCCTTCTTCTCCCCAATCCTCTGACTCCAGCATCGACCCACAGATACAGGCGGTGATTACTAGCTTACTAGAAGGTGTGCAGTCCGCTTTTAGCCAAGAACTCTCTAAAGCGGTCTCAGAATTTAAATCGGAAATTGCCTCTCTGGGTTCCAGGACCGATGCTTTGGAAACCAAGACCGACGACATATGTAGCTCACAAATGCACATGGATTCGGAAGTTACTAAGCTCCAAGATGAGATCGAACTGCTTAAGGAGAAGCAGGAAGATCAAGAAAATCGATCCCGTCTGAATAATCTTCGTATCCGAAATGTCGCGGAATCTGTGTCCGGTCCTTCCTTACAGGCATTTCTAAGGGACTTTTTTCAGCACCTGGTACCAGACCTTTCTGATGATGACTGCCTCTGCAACAGAGCCCATAGAGCTTTAAGAAGCAGACCCTCGGCATCTCAGCCTCCCAGAGATGTTATTGTCTGCCTACACTACTATAAATCCAAGGAGCAGATTTTGTTTTCCATCCGAGACACTCCTACTATTTCCTTCCGGGACATGCACCTGCAAATATTCCAAGATTTAGCTCCTTCCACACTTCAGAAGAGGAGGGACCTTCAGCCTGTAACGAAGATTCTTCACCAGCATAACATTCGATACAGATGGGGCTTTCCTTTTCTCCTCCAAGTCTCTGCCAACAATGTCGTGTATCTGATTAAGACTCTGGAACAGGGTCACGACTTACTCGCTAAACTGGATCTGCTCCCGGACTCCGCCCATGCCTCCTCCCCCCCCATCTCTCCTGCACCTCAACGCCTGAAGCCTCCAACAACTGAATGGACAAAAGTTGTCCGTCAACGTTCCGGGGTGGCGAACCCCCCTTGACTTTGCTTAATCGTTCTTTATGCCTCCATCTTTAATTGGCGCAATGCATTGACTTTGTTTATTTTTCAGACTTTGTTTTGCTTATGGCCCCGGAACGACAGGCTCCACCATATCCCCCTTTTTTTTTTCTTTTACTCTCCTTTTGCAGGACACAGACAACTGGTTCTCTGAGAGTCTGCAATACGGACTTTCACCTAACGGTTCCAGTTATATCTCTTTATTGATTCAATACGCTTTAACGTTTGCATTCTAGTCTAGTTAACCTTAAGACTGTTATTGTATGTTATAGGGTCACCTTTGACCTAGTTACTACACGATTGCTTATGTGTTACTGTTTTGAAGTTATGCAGACATGATTGGTATTTTATTCGATGCTTCACATTGTTCCCCCCCTTGTTTTTTTTGTTTTTTTTAACTCCCTCTCTTCCCACCCTTACAGGTAGTACAATATATCCTTTCCCTACGTTTAGGGAATTTTGCTGTGCTGTTGAAACTTTCCGACAAGTTGGGGACCAGGGTTATCTGGTCGCACCGGTTTCGAAACCCACCACCCCCATGCACCCTTTGTTTGTAGTGATTGCAACTTGTTTAATACGAATACGGCGGCCCCTGTTCAGGTCCTACCTCTTTAGGGTTTACATACTTATGGGCACTCTCTGTCTTTCTTTCGTGTCGTCCTTTGCTATAGACTTAACCTCTCTCTTTCCCCCCTTCTTCTCGACCTTTCTACTCTTGGGTTGGACCCTTGCACATTTTTTTTTTTTTTACCAACGCATACAATACCTTCAGAAATTTAGAGCTTTTTCCTTCTTTGCCACTCAGTGTTAATGGGCTAAACTACCCAAAAAAACGTACTGTGGCTCTCAGTGCATGTAAAAAAGAGAAGGCAGATATTGTTGTTTTTTTCAGGAAACCCACCTCACGGGTCTACACACCCAACTAAGAGGCAAGCAGTACTCTCAGACCTTCTTCGCCTCGGCTAATTGTAAAAAAAGGGGGGTCGCGATTTTAATTCACCACAACATTCCTTTTCTTCACTCTAAAACAATAACGGACCCGGAAGGGCGTTATATTTTGGTAATTTGTTCCCTACATTCCGAAACCTTCACCCTCGTCTCCATAAACGCCCCTAACCAAGATCAGTCCCAATTTTTCCAAGTTTTATTTAAGCGTCTTCAAAAGGTTGCACAAGGTCACATAATTCTAGGTGGGGACTTCAACACTGTTATTGACCATTCACTAGATAAATCTGGCCCTCCAGGTGCTAAGAAGGACGTTACCACTTATAAGGCTTCTGTCACACCTTGTCTCTTAAACAATTGAACTTATGCGACTCATGGCGGTTATGCCACTCCTCGGCTCGAGACTACACACTATTCAGCCCCTCATCAACAATACTCACGCATTGACATGCTCCACATCTCTCAATCCACTGCCTCTTTAATTGCGGATGCTGGCATATCCCCTTTTACGTGGTCCGATCATGCAGGTGTGTATATTTTATTAGATCTCCTCCAGGGCCCTCCACCAACTCGTAAATGGCGTCTAGATTACACATTATTGTTACACCCTCGGCCTTAACTGACCTTAAAATGACCCTGAAATACTATTTTGATTAAAATAGCACCCCAGACGTCTCCCCTGGAATTGTGTGGGAGGCTCATAAAGCCACCCTCCGAGGCCACATAATGGTTAAGACCTCTATTATGCGGAAAAAGGCAGCACAAGAAATCTCATCTTTGGAAAATCAAATAGCCGCTTTACTGTCCCAACATAAACTGTCTCCTACCGCACCGCTCCTATCCCAGATCGACAATCTCAAAGGTCAATTGAATGCTTTACTTTCTCATCGAGCAGCGAACATCTTGCAGAAACTGAGACAGAGATTTTATGATAAATCAGATAAGGTTGACTCTTTGCTAGCTAATAAACTGAGACACACACAAGCTTCAACAACTATTGATAAACTTTTTATCAAAAAATTAAATGGTCCTACATATGACTCCACAGAAATGGTGGATTCATTTAGAGACTTTTACAAGTTACTGTATAACTTGCCGACGTCCTCCTCCCCCTCAACTGATTTAGAAAATATTCGGACATATCTACTGAACACGCCTCTACCTACCATTACTGATACACAACTAACATCACTAAATGCAGACGTATCGCCAGAAGAAGTCACAGCTGCTATCAAGTCCATACAGTCTTCTGCTGCCCCAGGACCTGATGGCTTCACAGCCCAATATTACAAAACTTTAGTACATGAACTGACCCCCCACCTTACTCCTCTATTCAATGGCATATTAAATGGATCCTCATTCGCACTGGCCTCCTTGCAAGCAAACATTGTGGTGATCCCAAAACCAGACAAAGACCCCACAAAATGCGTCAATTATAGGCCGATTTCGTGGCTTAACGTAGACCTCAAAATCTATGCAAAGATCTTGGCAAAACGTTTAGCTTCCTATCTTCCTCACCTAATACACTCAGACCAAGTGGGTTTCATCCCGGGTCGTCAGGCATCTGACAACACTAGAAGGGCTATAGATATAATTAACTCTATACACAAGCAGAAACTACCTTCTTTGATCCTTGCACTAGATGCCGAGAAGGCATTTGACCGAATTTCCTGGACTTTTGTCTTCCAGGTCCTTAACAGAATGGGCTTTACCGGTAAATTTTCCCAAGACATCCATGCGCTATACCAATGCCCTACAGCTACAGTATCTGTTAATCGTCTCACTTCTTCCCCTTTTCAAATCACCAATGGTACTAGACAGGGGTGTCCACTCTCCCCCCTAATCTTCACCTTCGTCATGGAACCTCTAGCTGCGAGGATACGTAATAACACTGACATTACGGGTGTACGTGTTGGTCCGACTGATTATAAAATTGCCCTATACGCAGACGATGTTCTCTTATCTCTGATAAATCCGGCCCAATCTTTACATCCCCTTTTATCTTAAATTGATCTCTACTCCCAACTCTCAGGCTAAAAAATCAATACTGAAAAAACTGAGGTATTAGACTTTTATATTCCAGGACCGACCAAACTAACCCTAGAGGCCTCTTTTCCATTTACTTGGCAAAGGAAGAAACTTAAATATTTAGGTATTTTCTTAACACACAGACATCACCAATTGTTTCAAGCTAACTTCCCCCGTATTCTAGATCAGATTAAATTAGATATACTCTCATGGTCTTCTCATTTCGTTTCCTGGATAGGTAGGATAAATTCAGTTAAGATGAATATACTCCCCAGACTCCTTTACCTTTTTCAGACTCTTCCGATTTTTATTCCGTCCTATGTATTTACATTTTTGAGATTTCAGTCCTCTCGCTTCATATGGGCCAATAGACATCCCAGAATTCGCCTACAGCTGTTTCAGCGTCCCACTCATGGTGGAGGACTAGGTATTCCAGAATTCAGAAAATATTATTTCGCTGCACAGTTGGCACAATGTGTGCAATGGTGTGGTATTGAGACAGGGAAGGTCTGGGTTGATATTGAGGCTACTGAGCTGGGACTCTCTTCGATTTCCTCTCTCTTATGGATCTCTAGATCTAGCCATCCTAAAGGTGTGGTTTCTCATCCGATTGTGTCTCATTCTTTATCAATCTGGGATTATGCAAATAGAAAACATAGCTTGGCTCCCTCTCCCTCCCCTGTTATTCCACTCCTCCATAATCCGGCCTTTCCTCCGGGAATGCACAATACAGCATTTCTTCCATGGAAATACAGAGGCATTCTGTTCCTTAATGATACTTCTAAAGATAAGAGTTTCCCCCAATTCTCTCAAATCCAAGTTAATAACTACATACCTACTAAACACTTTTTCCAGTATTTACAAATTAGGCACTTTCACTCTACAGTGAAACATACACTCACCAATAGGCCACTATCTGCTTTTGAAGCACTGTGCCTCAGACACTCTTCCACTAGGGGACTGATTTCTTTTATCTATACACTGCTCTCTGATGGCTCCACATCCCCGCAACCCCCCTACGAAAAAGCCTGGGAAATGGATCTTAACACTACTCTCACTAAGGACGAGTGGTCAGAGATCTGGGCAATGCGGCCTCTAGCTCTATATACGTCAAAATAAAAGAGAACATTTATAAGTTATTATATCGGTGGTACTATGTCCCTTCCAGACTTAGTAAGATCTATCCTGATACTTCCGATAGGTGTTGGAGAGGGTGTACCTTAGAGGGCTCATTTATGCATATATGGTGGTCTTGCCCCAAGATAGCTAGCTTATGGAATTAAGTCGTCAACTTCATAGCAATCCTTTTGCATATCCCCATTCCAAACGACCCCAAAT
Organism: Pseudophryne corroboree; assembly: GCF_028390025.1. Taxonomy (NCBI): domain Eukaryota; kingdom Metazoa; phylum Chordata; class Amphibia; order Anura; family Myobatrachidae; genus Pseudophryne; species Pseudophryne corroboree. The sequence continues at coordinate 154,750,959 of NC_086453.1, read as the reverse complement.
ATTTTCTTTTACCACTTGATATTCCAACATTATCCAAACATCAAAATAAATTGATACACCATGTGATCTCTGCGGTCACCTGCCAAATTGCAATGGACTGGAAGCAGTTAGCTGCCCCTTCTCTATGCACTATAATGTCCCGCATTTGGTACATGTACCGTATGGAGTATATGACGAGTATCCTTAATAACTCTTCAAAAAAATTCACTGCCATTTGGTCTCCGTGGATCTCCCTTCAACGAATTAGCTCTCCTTTTGCTACCTGATATTTACCCCTACTAGCGGTATTTTTATAGACAGGATCTTCTGATCCTTTATTTCTTTTTGTCAAGGGTCTAACCCCCCCATATTCCTTCTTCCTTACCCTCTGTTCTTCTTCTGTCCTTTAACCCTCTTTTTTCTTACTCTCTGCCTTTTTTATGCTTCTTACTTTTTTAAATAACACACCGTCCAGACGTTTGTCTTTTCTTTTCTCTTTATTTCTTTAAAAAATGGATAAAATAGATCACATACAGTAATCTGATAGTACAACATTTTTCAGGTTTTTTATATGTATTTTTTGTGTACTGGATTGTGAATGTTGGAACTTGCATTATTGATGTATTGTGATCTCCCAATAAATAAATCTTTATTAAAAAAGTTTCTTTAAAAAAACATATGAAGCACACAATAGATGTAAATATAAGTCCATCAAAAAATTCCGTTGGACGAATGGCTACTCACACAGTGGTCTGTCGATGCGTTTCGGTCTCTTGGACCTTTTTCAAGACATGACCTTCTGTGTGAGAAGCCAGCTATTTATGATGCCTGTAGCCAATCGTGTCCTAACTGGAAATCAATATACAGGAAGTGACCTCATCCAGTAGTTTGCACTCAAATTTAGGTTAAAAAACTGCTTAATTCATCAATTTATACTCCCCATTATATGTGAAAGTATCTATTTTTATTTCTATAATATTATATAATCAAATGAGGATGTTTATACCTTCCCTATATCTTGTTTTACTCCTTTGCAATAATGCAAAAGATTCTGGATGATGTAGTTCCATATGTGGATCGTCCCTCTTTGTCCATATAATACCCCCCATGGATTTAACAAATCTAAGAGTTCTCCAAAATATGTATATTAGACAACCTTATATTGAACTAATATATAAGTAAATATATATGGCCTCCTCAATGAAATATGATCGGCCGTATGAATCTTGAAAGTTGATCTAAAAGATATTCAGATCTCCGATCAGTATATCTAAATACATTATATTCTGCTCAGAAAAAACTGGCTACGGAGACGGCCGATGGTGGGGACTACATTTCCCATGAATCAACTGTTTATTAATCTTGTGAAAGAACAAGGACTGAAATGCAGGAGGACGCATGCGCTATTTGAACTCATGAACTCTGTGCCACTGACTTAACAATTCTAAGAAGAACTGTATATAAATGGAGGCCATGGAATCGGAAGGGCGCATGCGCAAACCACAGAGGAGAGACTAGATTTCCCAATATTCTGAATAAAGGAGGGTGAGATGATGGACTTCCGCTTTCCACTTTCAGGACGACGAGGGCGCACGCGTGAACTACGAGGAAGGAACTACACTTCCCAGTGTACATCGGAAGGGCACAAGAGCAAACTACAGAGGAGAGACCACATTTCCCAATACTCTGAACAACGGAGGATGAGAGGACGGACCTCCGTTTTCCACTTTCAGGACGACGAGGACGCATGTGCGAACTATGGGGAAGGAACTACACTTCCCAGTGTACTTTGTAACGGAGGTCCGCGACTACATACTTCCGGTTTCGGAACGATATGGGACTGCAATAATTAGATCATTGTTTATTTATATATTAGTTCAATATAAGGTTGTCTAATATACATATTTTGGAGAACTATTAGATTTGTTGAAAACGAGATATAGGGGAGGTATAAACATCCTCATTTGATTATATAATATTATAGAAATAAAAATAGATCATTTCACATATGATGGGGAGTATAAATTGATGAATTAAGCAGATTTATAACCTAAATTTGAGTGCAAACTACTGGATGAGGTCACTTCCTGTATATTGATTTCCGGTTAGGACACGATTGGCTCAAGGCATCATAAATAGCTGGCTTCTCACACAGAAGGTCATGTCTTGAAAAAGGTCCAAGAGACCGAAACGCGTCGACAGACCACTGTGTGAGTAGCCATTCTTCCAATGGAATTATTTAATGGACTTATGTTTACAACTATTGTGTGCTTCATATGTTTTTTTAAAGAGACTTTTTTAGATGCATTTTTACATATCATTTCTTCAATTTTTTTCTATTTTATCTGTTTGTTTTTAATAAATTTTGAGGAATATTCGTTTGCACATGTTTGGGATTTGCATGATTTATGAGGAAGAAAGACCCTTTTGAACCTTTTTTTCACTTTGAATCTATATTTGGAGGTCAAGTGTTTCCACTCCAAAGTGCTATAGAGGTTTTCTCTGCTTGATACCAGTTGTGGAACAAGGACTGGATAAAGATATCTTGATGGGATTCAGTTTTCATACCTATTTGTGAGTTGGGGTACGCCCGCTAGACACATTTTTGTTATATAAAGATACCGCCATATGAGTTTCCCCCATATTTACTGTGTGAGTGAGGGGTATGCATACCTTATTAACATTCTGGTGAAGGGCCCACATGTTGAAGTTGCACATGAAACCATAAGGATATTTCACACAGTGGAATGAGTAAGGGTGCAATTAAGGCACGGAAGTGATTTATTATTACAAATCATATATGTGATATAAGATAAAAGATATTACTGCACATTGGATATTTCTTTCATTTCCATGTTTATGAGGCCATCACATATTGAGGATGCATTTCCATGAACTGTTTTGAGAGGACGACAGAGAGAAACCTTGATAGGAGTCTAGATATCTATTTCTGTGTGAGTTGGGGTACGACACCCAGGATTATCTTTAGACTTTGAGTTTGATGTGGGAGAATAAAAGATACCTTGATGTGTGTTACCTACTCCATATCAGCGTGAGTGGGGGTATGCCGAACAATAACATCATATCATTTTAGTTAGGAAAGTACAATTACCTCCCTATCTCTTACGCTTTTCCCATGTGCCAAAGGAAGCCATTGACTCTATTTTGCTTTAGATTTGTTCAATTTATTTTGGATTAAGGGGTGACATCTAGTTGAGTCAACAGTTTCCATTGGGCAGCATTCCCCTTGCACCAATTTGTAGAGTTTACAGAAATTCCCTTCCTTCGTATTCTATTATTATTTTTTCACTCCATTTTCTGTATACCTGCATATTTTAGGCTGCACTCCACCTCAATTTATTTATCTAGAAATATGTTTTCCTGTAGAGATCAGAGAAATGCAATACTGGAGAGAGCCTTTGGAATTCAATCCACAAGCAATGACCTCCACGATGATAATCTAGAGGGAATGATGAATAAGTTATCATCGTTCCTAACAAGAGAATGTAAAATTTGGTGGGAAGTTATGACCTTAGAAAACTATTTAGCGGAGGGTCTAATTCCGAGAGGTTTGAAAATCAGCAAGACCTCTACTTTTACCTCCTCTAGTGAGAATTTCAGAAAGGAATGGGATGACGTTGTGAGAGCATGCTCCCTTTCCTTGATGAAGTTAATAATTAAGGAGAGGAAAGGAGAGTTGGAGAAGCTTAATGGTGAAATAGCCATATATAAATCCTGGTAGATCCCTATACCAGTTCTAATGAATATAAAACTCTAGAAAGTACTATTGAATTAAATCTGAGGAAAACACAGAAATTGATAATAGAGAAAAAAGTTAGAAAATATCAAAGAGATAAGAGGGATAACAAGGAACCACTGGAACAGAACGATCAGGATGAGAGATCAGATCAGGAATTACAAAATCCAATACCTAGAAAAAGACCGTATAAGACAGATAGGAGATTCAAACCCTCACCATTTACTGGAGGAAGGAAAACATTCAGGAATAGAAATCCCCCTACATATACATAACGAATGGAGGACGTAAGATCCCCAAATAGAGACCAACGATGGGAATCTCCAGGTGACCCACACTCTAGTAGGACTTATAGAGATCGGACACCAGGGTGGAGAGGTGTTCAATTTAAAGAACCCAGAGAAAGGCCACTCCACTTGGACAGAGAACCTCTGACTCTCACCAATCAGTTCTCTCCTCTTAATACCTTGAGACGCTCCACACATTTTTTGGGGAAGGACAGACCACCAGTCAGATACAGATAATACACAGGAAATATAGGGGGAAACGGGGTGGAAAGAGAAAGCCTGTCAAACCTAAATTGGGGAGAAGAAAAAAGAAAAGGAAGAAAAAGAAACATATGGGACATCCCGCTGTTGAAAAACCCAGTGGCACCATCCCTAAAGTCAAAATTTTTAATTTAAGCTCCCATGTACTCACTGATAACGAAAGTACTGTACTGGAAAAAGGGCTGAAATTTGCCCCAAGTTATACCCCTGACACGTTTGATATGTATTTAGACGTGCAAAGATTTCTACGTAAATTAACTTTAAAGAAATTCTTTGCCAATCACACCAATAAGGAAATAGAATCAGAGGTTCAGTCAACTCCATTTAGGCCTAAATCTATTTTTTTCCCTAAATACACACAAGGCCGTTTTATTGAAACATTTGGGGCATTGGTGATAGAGGATTTAGAACAGTTAAAGAAGACCGACAATAAAAGATCCAACCTTACATATAAAGAACGTAGGGCATTACAAGAACTTAAAAATGATAAATCCCTTATAGTGAAACCAGCTGACAAGGGAGGGGGTATTGTTCTAATGGATGTAACCAAATATGAGTTGGAGATTATGAGGCAACTACGTGACATGACAACTACCACTAAACTTAAAGGCCTCATTGATCTTTATGAGAAGAATGGGACCATTAATACTAAAGAGGCAAAGTTCATTATTTAATGAGAATCCGACTACACCAGTCATTTATGTACTCCCCAAAGTCCATAAAGATGTTGAAAATCCCCCGGGGAGGCCCATAATCTCAGCGGTTGACTCTATCACGGCCAATTTGTCCAAGTTCATTGATTTTTACTTGCAACCACTTGTGTTACTTAATAAATCCCACCTAAAAGATACCGGTGACTTTCTAACCCGGTTAGATCAATTGACATGGGAAGATAATTGCTTTCTGGTGACTGCGGATGTAAGTTCGCTTTACACCATAATTGATCACTTGCAAGGTGTTTAAGCAGTCAGACATTTACTAGCACTTTCTGATTTGGATGGGAACCTGCAAAAATTAATTTTGGAAGGTATTAATTTCATATTAAACAATAACTTCTTCCTGTTTAAGGATACATTTTATATACAGAAAACTGGAACAGCAATGGGCACCAGGTTCGCGCAAAGATACGCCAACTTATTTATGGGGGAGTGGGAAATGGACAGTATATTGTCCAACAACCCCTATGGCACGAACCTGGTTACCTATACATGCTATACTGATGATATCTTTTTCATTTGGAGAGGAGATCATGACTCTCTGAATGATTTCTGTATTAGACTTAATAACAACAGTAGAAATATCAAATGAAGTTTTGAAATTAGTAAACAGGAGGTAAACTTCCTGGACATTACTGTCTACATAGAAGCAGGAAAATTAAAAACTAAAACCTTCACAAAACCTACAGATTCCCAGTGCTACATTCCATCAGACAGCTGTCATCACCAAAATTGGCTCCAATCAATCCCAGGGGGCCAATTTAAACGATTGAAGAGGAATTGTACTGACAATGCGGTATTCCAGACTCAAGCCAAAGGACTAGAGGAGAGATTCACCGCTAGTGGCTATTCTAAACACACCATAGAAAGACCCAAAATTGAGACAGATGCAGTACCACGCCATGAATTATTAAAGAAAAACATCAGAAAACCCACACGAGAGAATAGATTCATTACTGAATATGGCATACATCACAGAAAGATAGAAAATATCTTTAGAAAGCATTGGAACCTTTTAAAAAGAGATCCATCTATTGGCCCATTAGTACCAGACAAACCCATCCACATATATCGTAAAGCTCCTAACATCAAATCAACGTTGGTTGCTCTACCAGCATCTTTATCCCACCCGAAAGTAGTATCAATGGGATTTTACAGATGTCTGAACTGTATGGGATGCAGAAATACAAAAGGGATCAATAAGATTAATGAGGTCTGCATTAACAATCAAACCATTAAAATTGCAGACTTCATCACATGCGATACAAAAAATGTGGTGTACGCTATTGGTTGCAGTTGTGGTCTTTTTTATATTGGTCGCACGTCACGCCCCCTCAAGATCCGTATGGGGGAACATCTTAGGAATGTGAGAAAGGGGTTACTTACACATTCTTTATCTGCACATTTTAAAGAACACCATAATTGATCAAATCTAATTTAAGAAATAGAGACCCTTCTTCAGCATTAGCAAAGGCTGAAATGAGACTAATTTATAAGTGTAAAACTTTAATTCCTAATGGCCTTAATTCGGATTTTGAATAAAAGTGGTTTCTATGAAGATTATTCATTATTCATCATTAATGACACTTTGTTTTTTTTTGTTTTTTTGTTTCTCTATATGACCTCCTCAATGAAATATGACAGGCCGTATGAATATTGAAAGTTGATCTAAAAGATATCCAGATCTCCGATCAGTATATCTAAATACATTATATTCTGCTCAGAAAAAACTGACTACGGAGACGGCCGATGGTGGGGACTACATTTCCCATGAATCAACTGTTTATTAATCTTGTGGAAGAACAAGGACTAAAATGCAGGAGGACGATTGCGCTATTTGAACTCATGAACTCTGTGCCACTGACTTAACGATTCTGAGAAGAACTGTATATAACTGGAGGCCATGGAATCGGAAGGGCGCATGCGCAAACCACAGAGGAGAGACTACATTTTCCAATACTCTGAATAACGGAGGGTGAGAGGACAGACTTCCGCTTTCCACTTTCAGGACGACGAGGGTGCACGCTTGAACTACAGGGAAGGAACTACACTTCCCAGTGTACATCGGAAGGGCGCAAGCACAAACTACAGAGGAGAGACCACATTTCCCAATACTCTGAACAACGGAGGGTGAAAGGACGGACCTCCATTTTCCGCTTTCAGGACAATAATTAGATCATTGTTTATTTATATATTAGTTCAATATAAGGTTGTCTAATATACATATTTTGGAGAACTATTAGATTTGTTGAATCCATGGGGGTATTATATGGACAAAGAGGGACGATCCACATATGGAACTACATCATCCAGAATCCTTTGTGCTATTGCAAAGGAGCAAAATGAGATATAGGGGAGGTATAAACATCCTCATTTGATTATATAATATTATAGAAATAAAAATAGATCCTTTCACATATAATGGGGATTATAAATTGATGAATTAAGCAGTTTTTAACCTAAATTTGAGTGCAAACTACTGGATGAGGTCACTTCCTGTATATTGATTTCCGGTTAGGACACGATTGGCTACAGGCATCATAAATAGCTGGCTTCTCACACAAAAGGTCATGTCTTGAAAAAGGTCCAAGAGACCGAAACGCGTCGACTGACCACTGTGTGAGTAGCCATTCTTTCAACCGAATTATTTGATGGACTTATGTTTACAACTATGGTGTGCTTCATATGTTTTTTTAATGAGACTTTTTAGATGAATTTTTACATATAATTTCTTCAAATTTTTTCTATTTTATCTGTTTGTTTTTAATAAATTTTGTGGAACATTCGTTTGCACATGTTTGGGATTTGCATGATTTATGAAGAAGAAAGACCCTTTTGAACCTTTTTTTCACTTTGAATCTATATTTGGAGGTCAAGTATTTCCACTCCAAAGTGCTATAGAGGTTTTCTCTGCTTGATACGCGTTGTGGTGCAAGGACTGGATAAAGATACCTTGATGGGATTCAGTTTTCATACCTATTTGTGAGTTGGGGTACACCTGCTTGACACATTTTTGTTATATAAAGATACCGCTATATGAGTTTCCCCCATATTTACTGTCTGAGTGAGGGGTACACATACCTTATTAACATTCTGGTGAAGGGCCCACATGTTGATGTTCCACATGAAACCATAAGGATATTTCACACGGTGGAATGAATAAGGGTGCAATTAAGGCACGGAAGTGATTTATTATTACAAATCATATATGTGAGATAAGATATTACTGCACATTGGATATTTCTTTCATTTCCATGTTTATGAGGCCATCACATATTGAGGATACATTTCCATGAACTGTTTTGAGAGGACTACAGAAAGAAACCTTGATAGGAGTCCAGATATCTATTTCTGTGTGAGTTGGGGTACGACACCCAGGATAATCTTTAGACTTTGAGTTTGATGTGGGAGAATAAAAGATACCTTGATGTGTGTAACCTACTCCATATCAGCGTGAGTGGGGGTACGCCGAACAATAACATGTTATCATTTTAGTTTGAAGAAATGGAGACTGTGGTTTGTGATTGAAAGACAAGGCTGAAGAACATGGACTTTGAAGAAATGAAGACGTCTGTGGGAACCGCCGTTAGCACCTGGAGCTCCTCTACGACCTGGGACCCCGTGAGCGCTTCCACGAGTGGCAACGGACTTAGACAGCAGGACTGCAGCAGCGTTTAGGTAACCGATGGATGAGAGCAACCAGGACCAGGGAACCAGAAGTAACCTGGGAGCACAGAGCTGGAGAACCTTTCACAAGGAGGTAACTTGAAGCACTGGCACTCTCCCTCTGAGCTAGTCCCCTTTTGTAAGGGGAGAACACGCAGGATTGGCTGGACACAGATTGGGAACTTCATTGGTAATACTCTGGTCTCCAACATGGCTGCCCGCAGCACAGGAGACATACTTAGCTGTTAGCACACAGCTTTAGCCAGCTTCTGTCTCTGACACACTATTTTGTGTCAGCACTAGAGGACCTTACCGCAGCGATCCCTGCCGCAGCACCCGGCTCTCCAGACCTACAGCCCCCGGCCCTTGGCAGCCGCACATCCGTCCAGTAGGACCCGCCGCCAGCAGCTCCCTGCCGCCGCAGCTGCGCCAACCAGCGGGACGGTAACCCGCAGGAGCAGCCGCCGGAGGTAAGGCTCTGGATCCTGACAGGTTGCTATGGGCAACATCACCACTTTTAGAAACTTTAGCAAATTTACACCAGAGTGTCAAATGTCTGCAATCATGGATTGTGTATAGTATTTTTAGTCATAGCACAGTACCCTCTTTAAATGTATTTTGATATTAGAGTATACTGACCAAGTTCCCTTAGAAATTTCTACAATAGACAAAGAAAAGACCAATAAAGAAAAACAACAGTATTAGGTTAAGTTAACTCTTTCTGGAGAAGTAACATAAAGTGTGCCCCAACAATCATTATTCATTATTGTAGGGCACAAAAGGTAACATTTTTCTAAAGTCAGCACTGTGGGCTGTTGGTAGTAAGTGGATGCAAATGTTATGTCTGGTCAATTTTGGAGATGTGTGCACGGAAATAAATGTGGAATTCGCCTGTATGCAGAGTTGGCTGCATCTACACCCTTAGCCATCCACTTTCAGAAGTAGCCATTGCCATTCTCTGTACACACAAACATTAGCTCTATACCCGACGCAAAAAGTCAGGCTGAAATTAAGCTCACCTTGCGTACACTCAACTCTGCATAGCACGCAGTTCTGCTTATACGCCAAGACTCCATAGCCTACATGCAAACACCCCATTGCCACCAAATTACACCCATTCATCCATAATTGGAGATATGGCTGAATGGGGCATGACTCTAATTGCCTATACATGCTAATGTCGTCTACCACCACCCCCCAAGCCCTTCCACAACAACTTTGCTGCCTGGCTTCCCCACTTCCTCTCCTCTGACCGTGCCTCTATCATCCTCTGCGAATTTCCTATCCCTATTGATCACTAAACCAGCTTCCACTAATCTTCTCGCCCTCTCTCCTTTGGCCATTCTCAATGGACCTCTACCCCCACTCACTATCTTGGCCACTCCCTTGACCTTCTGACTTCTCCGACTCTCCCTTCCCCCTCTTTGACCACCATTTGCTGTCTATTTCCCTCTAATATTCTCCCTGTGCTCAGACCCACCGTCACCAGACACAATCTCGGGTATCTTGACCACGCTATCCATTCCTCCCTTGATACTCTCCTTTCTCCTCTATCCACCATCCTCTGTTACCCTCCTCCATTCTAAAGTCCAACCCTGGCACTCCAACTGACTCAGTTCCTGCTAAATTGCTCACACACTGCTGAGTGACTCTGGAGAAAATCTTCACTCTTTTGCGGACTTCCTCCATTTCAAGTTTATTTTCTCTTCCTACAACTCTGCCCTCTCTATTGCCAAGCAATACTTTTTCCAATCACTCATCTCTTCTCAGTCCTCCAGTCCCCACAACCTTTTGATACTTTCAACACTCTTCTTTTCCCCCATTCCTCCCTTCCCATCCTCCCTCACTGCCACTGACTTTGCCTCCTTCTCCTGCAAAATTGAAGCAATCTATCAGAAAATCTCATCCTGTCTCCCCTCGGCAGCCGTGCCGCCCCCACCATTCACCTCCTCCAGACATCCCACCCTGTGCTCCTTCCCCCCCACCACAGACAAGGAAGTCCACTCCCTCATCTTATACTCTCCCCCCTCCATCTCCCCCACTGCCTGCTCCCACATTGCTCACCTCTTCAACATATCACTCTCTACCGGTATCTTTCCTCCATCAATCAAGCATGCTCTTGTTTCATCTATTCTCAAAAAAAAAAACACCCTTGACCCTTCTTCACCTGCTGGCTACTGCCCCATCCCCGTTTTCTCTGTTCACCTCCAAACTACTTGAGTGGCAGGTATACAGCCGACTCACCAGCTACCTCTCTGACAACTCTATTCTTGATCCTCTTCAATCTGACTTTCGACGATTCCACTCCCCTGAAACTGGCCTTGTCAAAGTCACCAATGACCTGCTTTTGGCAAAAGGGTCACTTCCCTCTACTTATCCTCCTGGACTTCTCTGCTGCTGCCAACACTGTGGATCATCCTCTCTTCCTCCGCACCCTCCACATCATTGGCCTCTCTAGCACTATTCTTGCCTGGTTCACCTCTTACCTCACTAACTGCTCCTTCTCTGTGTCAGTCACTGGATCCACCTCCCCACTTCCATCTGCTCTGTCAGTGTCCTCCATGCTCCAGTGTTCTGTCTTCCTTGGGTGCACTCATAAACTCCTTCCTCCCTCAATACCACCTCTAAGCTAACAATATGCAACTATACCTCTCCTCTCCTGACCTCTCCCCCTCTGTTCTCTCTTAGGTATCCAACTGCCTCTCTGCCGTCTCCTCTTGGATGTCATCTTTCTCCCATCCAGAGTCTCTACCCCCCAATATCTCTATCACTGTTGTTGACAACAACATCATCTCCCCTGTTCCCCAACTGCGCTGCTTGGGTGTCACTCTTGACTCCTCCTTCTCCTTCGCCCCCCACATCCAACCTCTGGCTCAATCCTGTGGGTTCCAACTATGCAACATCGCTCGCATCAGGACATTCCTCTCCCAGAGTGCGACTAAACTTATTATCCACTCACTGGTCATCTCACGGCTCAACTATTGCAACGTTCTCCTTGCTGGCCTCTAGCTCCGCAACTAGACTTATCTTCCTCTCCCTCCGCTCCACATCTGCCATTCCCCTTCGACCAAAACCTACACTGGCTCCCATTCCCCTGTAGCATCCTCTTCAAACCCTCATATACAAGGCCCTCTCTA